>NC_073692.1:432799417-432891855 GCF_029784155.1 Uranotaenia lowii
GAGTATGAGGAGAGAAAAAACAGTGGACGGCTAAATAAACGCAACCTGTTTCGCAACCGTGTCGTCGTCATTTGTTGGTCTCCTGATCTGCAACTGTTGCATCTCCAGGCGCCTTAGCTGGTCGACAATAATGTTGGCATTCCGATCACAGGATGAAACGTTTATTAAAGAGTTGAAATCAAGAAGAAGTAACACTCTGTTATTTTAGTTATCATTGTTATTAATATTATTATTATTATTATTTAGAAAATTCGATTTTTTTTTGTGTATGTGTATGATTCTTTGATCAAAATGGAAAGATAAACTTCAAACTATTTTACTATTAGAACATTTATCTTATTCAATGGAATCGAAAAAATCTATATTTAATGCATTTTTTGCAATAATCTTAGGTTTCTCTAACATTTTGAAATTTGTATTTTTTTTGTTTTTGATTTTTTTTTTATTTTACTGAAAAGATCATGACTTTGACTAGCTTAATCAAAAATGGTTCTTATACTTTGTAGCATGATGTGATAGTTAAAATATCAGCTTTCAATAGATAAAACCAACAAAATATTCCAAATTTAATTTATTCAAATTTATATGTTACTAACCTCAGCAACAATATCAATCTTCGAGAGCCCAAAGTTGAGACAATCATTGGCGCAGGGCGTTCTGGTTGAGTCTGACTTGTTTGAAATTGAAATCCAACACGAAAACCACATGATGAAAAAAAAGAATAATATCAAGTTATTTTTTATCGTTTTTATATTGTTTTACTTTTTTTTCTCTCGAAAATTTTATTTGTTTTCAGGTTATCTGCCGGCCACGACTGCGCGAGATTCCTTTCATTTGGATAAATTTTATTCTTCTCCCGAAAGCCCACAGGGCAGCCATTCAGTGCTAAAAGCATTTCATGTTGTGTATATGCTGATGAGTTGATGCTGCGATATTGTGCCACCCCTTCTTGGGCACCTTAGCCCCCCCTCCTCTCATTTCGATGGGGACCAGATCGTCACCCTTTTTTTCGCTGACCATCGTCATCGTCGGCCGTCCTCGGGGATCATCTCTTGTTGGAGTAGCAGGTTTTTTTTCTGTAGGCTTTTCGCCTTTATTTTTAACGTTCCGTGTGTGTTCATTAAAAGCTGGTATCATCAACCGTAAAAAACAATATCAGCCAAGTGGTCCTCTACTCTACTCTACTCAGCTCGTGATGTCGCTGCTGGATCTGGTTTCTTAAGACGCGTGCATCGAGGCATCATCTTCGCCCCGGATAAAAACGCTTAAAAGCTAACCAATAAAATTAGAATAAAAACAATCCTTTTCTGTTCGTTTGGACTGAGGCTTGGAAAGTGATGCCAAACTGATGAATTTAAACAAATTTTCGTTTCTTATCATGTCTTGTCATGCCTTGTCATGTCTTGTCATGTCTTGTCATGTCTTGTCATGTCTTGTCATGTCTTGTCATGTCTTGTCATGTCTTGTCATGTCTTGTCATGTCTTGTCATGTCTTGTCATGTCTTGTCATGTCTTGTCATGTCTTGTCATGTCTTGTCATGTCTTGTCATGTCTTGTCATGTCTTGTCATGTCTTGTCATGTCTTGTCATGTCTTGTCATGTCTTGTCATGTCTTGTCATGTCTTGTCATGTCTTGTCATGTCTTGTCATGTCTTGTCATGTCTTGTCATGTCTTGTCATGTCTTGTCATGTCTTGTCATGTCTTGTCATGTCTTGTCATGTCTTGTCATGTCTTGTCATGTCTTGTCATGTCTTGTCATGTCTTGTCATGTCTTGTCATGTCTTGTCATGTCTTGTCATGTCTTGTCATGTCTTGTCATGTCTTGTCATGTCTTGTCATGTCTTGTCATGTCTTGTCATGTCTTGTCATGTCTTGTCATGTCTTGTCATGTCTTGTCATGTCTTGTCATGTCTTGTCATGTCTTGTCATGTCTTGTCATGTCTTGTCATATCTTGTCATTTTCATTCATTTTTTTCAATTTTGTCGTTTTTGTGATTTTTGTCATTTTTGTAATTTTTGTAATTTTTGTAATTTTTGTCATTTTTGTCATTTTTTGTCATTTTTTGTCATTTTTTGTCATTTTTTGTCATTTTTTGTCATTTTTTGTCATTTTTGTCATTTTTGTCATTTTTGTCATTTTTGTCATTTTTGTCATTTTTGTCATTTTTGTCATTTTTGTCATTTTTGTCATTTTTGTCATTTTTGTCATTTTTGTCATTTTTGTCATTTTTGTCATTTTTGTCATTTTTGTCATTTTTGTCATTTTTGTCATTTTTGTCATTTTTGTCATTTTTGTCATTTTTGTCATTTTTGTCATTTTTGTCATTTTTGTCATTTTTGTCATTTTTGTCATTTTTGTCATTTTTGTCATTTTTGTCATTTTTGTCATTTTTGTCATTTTTGTCATTTTTGTCATTTTTGTCATTTTTGTCATTTTTGTCATTTTTGTCATTTTTGTCATTTTTGTCATTTTTGTCATTTTTGTCATTTTTGTCATTTTTGTCATTTTTGTCATTTTTGTCATTTTTGTCATTTTTGTCATTTTTGTCATTTTTGTCATTTTTGTCATTTTTGTCATTTTTGTCATTTTTGTCATTTTTGTCATTTTTGTCATTTTTGTCATTTTTGTCATTTTTGTCATTTTTGTCATTTTTGTCATTTTTGTCATTTTTGTCATTTTTGTCATTTTTGTCATTTTTGTCATTTTTGTCATTTTTGTCATTTTCGTCATTTTCGTCATTTTTGTCATTTTTGTCATTTTTGTCATTTTTGTCATTTTTGTCATTTTTGTCATTTTTGTCATTTTTGTCATTTTTGTCATTTTTGTCATTTTTGTCATTTTTGTCATTTTTGTCATTTTTGTCATTTTTGTCATTTTTGTCATTTTTGTCATTTTTGTCATTTTTGTCATTTTTGTCATTTTTGTCATTTTTGTCATTTTTGTCATTTTTGTCATTTTTGTCATTTTTGTCATTTTTGTCATTTTTGTCATTTTTGTCATTTTTGTCATTTTTGTCATTTTTGTCATTTTTGTCATTTTTGTCATTTTTGTCATTTTTGTCATTTTTGTCATTTTTGTCATTTTTGTCATTTTTGTCATTTTTGTCATTTTTGTCATTTTTGTCATTTTTGTCATTTTTGTCATTTTTGTCATTTTTGTCATTTTTGTCATTTTTGTCATTTTTGTCATTTTTGTCATTTTTGTCATTTTTGTCATTTTTGTCATTTTTGTCATTTTTGTCATTTTTGTCATTTTTGTCATTTTTGTCATTTTTGTCATTTTTGTCATTTTTGTCATTTTTGTCATTTTTGTCATTTTTGTCATTTTTGTCATTTTTGTCATTTTTGTCATTTTTGTCATTTTTGTCATTTTTGTCATTTTTGTCATTTTTGTCATTTTTGTCATTTTTGTCATTTTTGTCATTTTTGTCATTTTTGTCATTTTTGTCATTTTTGTCATTTTTGTCATTTTTGTCATTTTTGTCATTTTTGTCATTTTTGTCATTTTTGTCATTTTTGTCATTTTTGTCATTTTTGTCATTTTTGTCATTTTTGTCATTTTTGTCATTTTTTGTCATTTTTTGTCATTTTTTGTCATTTTTTGTCATTTTTTGTCATTTTTGTCATTTTTGTCATTTTTGTCATTTTTGTCATTTTTGTCATTTTTGTCATTTTTGTCATTTTTGTCATTTTTGTCATTTTTGTCATTTTTGTCATTTTTGTCATTTTTGTCATTTTTGTCATTTTTGTCATTTTTGTCATTTTTGTCATTTTTGTCATTTTTGTCATTTTTGTCATTTTTGTCATTTTTGTCATTTTTGTCATTTTTGTCATTTTTGTCATTTTTGTCATTTTTGTCATTTTTGTCATTTTTGTCATTTTTGTCATTTTTGTCATTTTTGTCATTTTTGTCATTTTTGTCATTTTTGTCATTTTTGTCATTTTTGTCATTTTTGTCATTTTTGTCATTTTTGTCATTTTTGTCATTTTTGTCATTTTTGTCATTTTTGTCATTTTTGTCATTTTTGTCATTTTTGTCATTTTTGTCATTTTTGTCATTTTTGTCATTTTTGTCATTTTTGTCATTTTTGTCATTTTTGTCATTTTTGTCATTTTTGTCATTTTTGTCATTTTTGTCATTTTTGTCATTTTTGTCATTTTTGTCATTTTTGTCATTTTTGTCATTTTTGTCATTTTTGTCATTTTTGTCATTTTTGTCATTTTCGTCATTTTTGTCATTTTTGTCATTTTTGTCATTTTTGTCATTTTTGTCATTTTTGTCATTTTTGTCATTTTTGTCATTTTTGTCATTTTTGTCATTTTTGTCATTTTTGTCATTTTTGTCATTTTTGTCATTTTTGTCATTTTTGTCATTTTTGTCATTTTTGTCATTTTTGTCATTTTTGTCATTTTTGTCATTTTTGTCATTTTTGTCATTTTTGTCATTTTTGTCATTTTTGTCATTTTTGTCATTTTTGTCATTTTTGTCATTTTTGTCATTTTTGTCATTTTTGTCATTTTTGTCATTTTTGTCATTTTTGTCATTTTTGTCATTTTTGTCATTTTTGTCATTTTTGTCATTTTTGTCATTTTTGTCATTTTTGTCATTTTTGTCATTTTTGTCATTTTTGTCATTTTTGTCATTTTTGTCATTTTTGTCATTTTTGTCATTTTTGTCATTTTTGTCATTTTTGTCATTTTTGTCATTTTTGTCATTTTTGTCATTTTTGTCATTTTTGTCATTTTTGTCATTTTTGTCATTTTTGTCATTTTTGTCATTTTTGTCATTTTTGTCATTTTTGTCATTTTTGTCATTTTTGTCATTTTTGTCATTTTTGTCATTTTTGTCATTTTTGTCATTTTTGTCATTTTTGTCATTTTTGTCATTTTTGTCATTTTTGTCATTTTTGTCATTTTTGTCATTTTTGTCATTTTTGTCATTTTTGTCATTTTTGTCATTTTTGTCATTTTTGTCATTTTTGTCATTTTTGTCATTTTTGTCATTTTTGTCATTTTTGTCATTTTTGTCATTTTTGTCATTTTTGTCATTTTTGTCATTTTTGTCATTTTTGTCATTTTTGTCATTTTTGTCATTTTTGTCATTTTTGTCATTTTTGTCATTTTTGTCATTTTTGTCATTTTTGTCATTTTTGTCATTTTTGTCATTTTTGTCATTTTTGTCATTTTTGTCATTTTTGTCATTTTTGTCATTTTTGTCATTTTTGTCATTTTTGTCATTTTTGTCATTTTTGTCATTTTTGTCATTTTTGTCATTTTTGTCATTTTTGTCATTTTTGTCATTTTTGTCATTTTTGTCATTTTTGTCATTTTTGTCATTTTTTGTCATTTTTGTCATTTTTGTCATTTTTGTCATTTTTGTCATTTTTGTCATTTTTGTCATTTTTGTCAATTTTGTCATTTTTGTCATTTTTGTCATTTTTGTCATTTTTGTCATTTTTGTCATTTTTGTCATTTTTGTCATTTTTGTCATTTTTGTCATTTTTGTCATTTTTGTCATTTTTGTCATTTTTGTCATTTTTGTCATTTTTGTCATTTTTGTCATTTTTGTCATTTTTGTCATTTTTGTCATTTTTGTCATTTTTGTCATTTTTGTCATTTTTGTCATTTTTGTCATTTTTGACATTTTTGTCATTTTTGTCATTTTTGTCATTTTTGTCATTTTTGTCATTTTTGTCATTTTTGTCATTTTTGTCATTTTTGTCATTTTTGTCATTTTTGTCATTTTTGTTATTTTTGTCATTTTTGTCATTTTTGTCATTTTTGTCATTTTTGTCATTTTTGTCATTTTTGTCATTTTTGTCATTTTTGTCATTTTTGTCATTTTTGTCATTTTTGTCATTTTTGTCATTTTTGTCATTTTTGTCATTTTTGTCATTTTTGTCATTTTTGTCATTTTTGTCATTTTTGTCATTTTTGTCATTTTTGTCATTTTTGTCATTTTTGTCATTTTTGTCATTTTTGTCATTTTTGTCATTTTTGTCATTTTTGTCATTTTTTGTCATTTTTTGTCATTTTTTGTCATTTTTTGTCATTTTTGTCATTTTTGTCATTTTTGTCATTTTTGTCATTTTTGTCATTTTTGTCATTTTTATCATTTTTGTCATTTTTGTCATTTTTGTCATTTTTGTCATTTTTGTCATTTTTGTCATTTTTGTCATTTTTGTCATTTTTGTCATTTTTGTCATTTTTGTCATTTTTGTCATTTTTGTCATTTTTGTCATTTTTGTCATTTTTGTCATTTTTGTCATTTTTGTCATTTTTGTCATTTTTGTCATTTTTGTCATTTTTGTCATTTTTGTCATTTTTGTCATTTTTGTCATTTTTGTCATTTTTGTCATTTTTGTCATTTTTGTCATTTTTGTCATTTTTGTCATTTTTGTCATTTTTGTCATTTTTGTCATTTTTGTCATTTTTGTCATTTTTGTCATTTTTGTCATTTTTGTCATTTTTGTCATTTTCGTCATTTTCGTCATTTTTGTCATTTTCGTCATTTTCGTCATTTTTGTCATTTTTGTCATTTTTGTCATTTTTGTCATTTTTGTCATTTTTGTCATTTTTGTCATTTTTGTCATTTTTGTCATTTTTGTCATTTTTGTCATTTTTGTCATTTTTGTCATTTTTGTCATGTTTGTCATTTTTGTCATTTTTGTCATTTTTGTCATTTTTGTCATTTTTGTCATTTTTGTCATTTTTGTCATTTTTGTCATTTTTGTCATTTTCGTCATTTTCGTCATTTTTGTCATTTTTGTCATTTTTGTCATTTTTGTCATTTTTGTCATTTTTGTCATTTTTGTCATTTTTGTCATTTTTGTCATTTTTGTCATTTTTGTCATTTTTGTCATTTTTGTCATTTTTGTCATTTTTGTCATTTTTGTCATTTTTGTCATTTTTGTCATTTTTGTCATTTTTGTCTTTTTGTCATTTTTGTCATTTTTGTCATTTTTGTCATTTTTGTCATTTTTGTCATTTTTGTCATTTTTGTCATTTTTGTCATTTTTGTCATTTTTGTCATTTTTGTCATTTTTGTCATTTTTGTCATTTTTGTCATTTTTGTCATTTTTGTCATTTTTGTCATTTTTGTCATTTTTGTCATTTTTGTCATTTTTGTCATTTTTGTCATTTTTGTCATTTTTGTCATTTTTGTCATTTTTGTCATTTTTGTCATTTTTGTCATTTTTGTCATTTTTGTCATTTTTGTCATTTTTGTCATTTTTGTCATTTTTGTCATTTTTGTCATTTTTGTCATTTTTGTCATTTTTGTCATTTTTGTCATTTTTGTCATTTTTGTCATTTTTGTCATTTTTGTCATTTTTGTCATTTTTGTCATTTTTGTCATTTTTGTCATTTTTGTCATTTTTGTCATTTTTGTCATTTTTGTCATTTTTGTCATTTTTGTCATTTTTGTCATTTTTGTCATTTTTGTCATTTTTGTCATTTTTGTCATTTTTGTCATTTTTGTCATTTTTGTCATTTTTGTCATTTTTGTCATTTTTGTCATTTTTGTCATTTTTGTCATTTTTGTCATTTTTGTCATTTTTGTCATTTTTGTCATTTTTGTCATTTTTGTCATTTTTGTCATTTTTTATATAAGCGGCTTTTTTTGGTTTATTTGTCTGAGATTAAAAAAAAGGAAGTTTTTCAAAAGTTGAAAAAATTCTACTTATATTTTTTTAATTTCAAATTTTCAAGAAAAACGCTTTCAGAAAAAAAGTTAAACAATTTCAGAAAACATCAAAACTTTATTGTGTCACAAGCTTACTTGGTTGAATGATTCAACTGAATCAAAATAATCGGAAGATTCCTTTTGATTCAACTACGGTTAATGAAAAGTTCAGGTTCCCGTATTTCGATAGCAACTTACTATCTTCTTCAGTAAGCGTTTTAGATTAAAACATAAATCAAAACAGAATTAATTAATTTCAAAGAAGAAAGCCATAAATAAAATTTGAAATGTAACGAGTACTTCTTCCAAGGGATTCAGGGCAAAGAAAGTTTAAAAACTTTGTGTCACTTCATCGAGAAAAAGATCTCAAAAAGTGGGGTTCAAATTTTTTCAAAGATTTTCAATGAATTTATAATTTTTTTATCTTCAAATTTTTTTTGGTTCTAAGTTTCTAAGTAGGTAATAATTAAAAAACCTGAAAAAAGAAACTTTGAAAAGATAAATTAAAAACAATTAGAATACGGTTTATAGAAATTATAAATCCTTTACAAAATTCACACTTAAAATATGATTTTAGAGGTAATTTAGATTGTATAGAATTGATGAATAAAAAATCAAGAACGTTAGAAAAACGTTTAAAAAATTTATAAAAAAAATTGTTCAAAAGCTTTTCAATCAATTTCAAACAAACTGGAAACGTGCTGCCAACACTGATGCTGGAAGCCTTAATGCCTTGTGGCCAGTGCCTTTAACCTGTTGAAGATTTATACTCACTCTTATCTTTAACCCTTTCATTCTTCGAGTTTCTCACCCCTTCCTCTGTGGCCAGGCAGTCCAGTCCATACATCTTTTATTGTTGTCCATCTTGCGCATTCGTTTGTTTGCCAACCATGAAACGAAGGCGAAAAATACTCGAGTTTAGTTTCTGTGTGTATTTTTTTTAGTTGATATCCTACATTTGTTACCTCGCGAACAGAAAGAAAATCGAAAGAATCACCTCAGTGTATCTCTCGATTAATTAAGCAAACTCCAAAGAGCATCTCTCCGATCCGAAAATGGCGCGATGAATTAAGGTAGGAATTTTAATTTTCAGTTGAAATCTAGATAAATTTGTCTTTTATGTCTCCTGCTTTTTTTTGTCATCTCTCCTTCCCTCAATGCCCTGGGTATCAAAACAAAGGGACACAAAAACCGATCCATCAACTCTCGGCGCTCGGGAATGGATCTGGAATGTCGGCCGAGAGTATTAACTCATGAAATAATATGCTCTAATTTTCTGTCATCAACGGTGACATTATTCGGAAGTCCCGAGCCATTCCGAGATCAGGCCCCGATTGTGTAATTTGAGTCTATTCAGCCGCGAACAATTCCTCCCAGAATGGGTGCTGTTGGCCTGGCTTGGGTGGGATTTTGGGGTGATTATGACTGTATGCCGGTCGGGGAAAATTGAGCTGTGAGGAAAGGAGGACTGGAGGAAATCGTGTAATGATAAGGATCTCGGAAAATAATGGCACATGACGACCCCTCCTGAGAGTGAGTGTGAGTATGAGTGAGTGTGAACGTTGGATATGATTTTTCGGTCCTATACTTTCAAGCGCTTTCACAGATTTTCTTTTCACTGGGGCAAATATTATAGGAAAATAGGGCCCAGGCATCCCGAAGAGGGGAAAGAGGGGGTGATTGTAATCGCTGGAACATACTGTATTCATCATCTTATTCATTAGCCATGCTATTTATTCGACAGAAGAACAGAAGCTGGACATCATAATTCGGGCTTTCGGTATGGGCATCAAAGAGAAAAAGTTCAGACGGAACGATGGAAAAAGTTTTCCTATTCAAAACCCCATCTGAAGAGTTCATACAAGCAGGAATAAATACAATGTCGATGGAAGTTAATAGGAGTTTAGAGGAGAAAGTGTACTAGTTGTTGCTGTGTTTTTAGTAAATGTACACCGAAGAATTTATTTGAAAAGAATTTTAAAAGTTCACATTTGCTTTCAACAAGTTCGATTTTTTAATTTACTTTTTTTTTCAACAGAAATAACAACTTAGTTTCATATGAGAGAGAAAAGTGAGCTGATGGTTGACTGCCTAGCATGATGATTTGTTATGTGAAATTCTATGCTTAAACGTTCGAAGAACTCATTTTAAATGATATGTGCTCACGTAAGAACTTTTACTAGACACAAAAACACACGAAGAACCAGCATAATTTTTTTTCTTAAACGCCAAGTTACCAATACAAACCTGATGGTTTTTACATCATTATGCATATCAATCGACGCAATATATACCGATACTTCGGCGCCATTTGATTCTGTAAGCCTTAACATTCTTCTGAAAAACTTGCTTCGATTGGGGTTTTCCGAACAATTGTGTACTTGGATCAGAACTATCTAAAGGATCGTTGATTGGCTGTAAAATTGGTTCTGCTGAATCCTCTGCCTCCATTTCCAAGTCTGGGGTACTCTCAAGCAGCAATTTGGGCCCTTTATTGTTTACGCTGTTCTGTAACGACATCAACTTGATGCTCATCGGGTGTGGAGTTCTCCTGTACGCGGACGACTTGAAAATATGAATAGAGAATCGAGAGTCAAGAGTCAAAAGTGGTGAGTCGAGCGTTGAGTGCCAAAAGTCAAAAATCAAGACTCAATAGTGTAGAGTCGAAAAACGAGAGTCGAGGATCATGACTCTCAAGACCCAAGAGTCAAGAATCGAGAGTTGAGTCGAGGGACGATGGTCTTAGAGCCGAGAATGAAGCGTCGAGAATCGAGAGTAAATAATCGAGAGTCAAGAATCGAAAATCAAGAATCGAGGGCAAGGATGGAAATATTCAATCACTAGCCTGAATGTTAATGATTTTCCATCAACCTACCTTCGATTAGAAAGCATCGGCGATGCGAACGTAACCATGTGCTCGCTAGCTGGTCATCATTGGAAATCTTGAAGGAACCAACTTTCAAAAGTTACTTATGAACGAATAACAGCACATGTGGGAAATCGTAGTGAACTTGTTCAAAATTTATTTTCTCCATGCTTTTCGTGGGCTGAATGCAATCGCACATGATCGTCAATCGCATTCAGTAAACGAATATTTTCACACTCAGTAAACGATTTTTTTTACATTCAGTAAACGATTGCGTTCGGATGGTGTCTATTTCATGGCTAGTTTTGTGAACCTCCCGTTGCCGATGGCAAAATTTCCATTCAAATTTATTTAATTTCTATTTTATTTGTAGTTTATCATCACTACTTTGGCCACAAATGTTGACCGATATTGACGTTATTGGATTCATTTTGTGGGTATTTTAATGTAGTTTCTTAAAATGAACAAAAATTGGTTTTAGCGTAAAATAAATATCCCCTGGCCGGCTACTAATGAAAATGGTCCCAAGAAACAACCTCTTTTTAACCTTCCCACGCCATTCAAGCAAACTTTAAATTCGTCATAACTTTTTTGAACAAAATCGGAAAAATATGAAATTTAAAACACATTGCTAAAACCACGAGATACATAATCTGTAGAAAAAGCAACTTCCGGTGATTACCGGAAGAGCACATTTACACATTTGCCGTTCAGGTCAATATGACCCGAGAATTTGCGTGAGTTCCTCAGATGATATATGTTGACCGATTGATTTTTGATTCATTAGTTAGGAAATTTATTCTATTTATTTATTTTATTTTATTTATTTTATTTTTTGTGGTCATGATCTTAAAACAATTTTAATTTTTTTTTCCATATGTGCAATGTATAGTTTCTAACTTCAGCCTTTTCAGGAATCAAATTAATTTCAGGTCGAGCTTCTAATAACTGACTTACATCCATTTTCCCGAAGCATGTTTTTTCGGATTTTTTTTCTTAGACTACGAATAACTTTGAAATCCATGATTGTAGCTGAATATTGTGTAAAAATTATATTCGAGTCACGTTACAAGCTTTCCAAAACTATAAAATTTTCAAAAATCGGTTGAAAAACAAGAGAGTTTTAGCGGAAAAGGTGTTAAGGGTCATATGACCCCCGGCGGTATAAATAGGTATTTACAGAGTGCCGGTACCTATGTTTAGTGTTAAATTAAAAAGATAAGATACTGAAGTAATAAAACATATGAAAATATTCAAGCACTACATTAGGTAGTTACGATAAATATTATTTTAACGTTTCTTTAATAAAACATACATTACGTAGGTATCAGCATCATTATCAGCACAATCAATCGACAGTCAATCAAAAAGCAACGCAGTGAGTGGCACAACAATTCCTTCTATCGACTGCTGGGAAATAGATTTAGATAGCGACAGGAAAGATGAAAGATTTCGTTTCTCCCGGAACGAGCCGCGCGCGGAGCGCGATTATGGTACAGAAACCAGCGAAAAATGCCAACGAAACTGTTTGAAATCTGGTAGCTTACAGTTGATTAAAAAAAAAAACGTTACAAATTTCTTCTTTAATTCTAAATATCTTGAAAATCTTTCAACTTAAGTAGCCGAGGAGCATTAATTAATTACCGTTAAAATGACCCGAACTTACCTTACAACGTAGTACTGCACGCACTCGCATAAACTTGCAATTCTGAATTCAAGGAATTTTTTCGAAGCACTAGCCCGTGGTAACGCTCACAAAACTAGCTGAACAATCACCATCGAAACGCAATCGTTTACTGAATGTTAACGCAATCGTTTACTGAGTGTAAACGCATTCGTTTACTGATTGCCGATGACGATCACTTGCGATTTCGTTCACTCCACAAACAATCCAGAGAAAATATAATGTGAACAAGCTCACTACGATTTCCCGCCTGGGCTGTTAACAGTGTATCCAAGGAAGAGTGATGACGAATCATTGACGTTAGAAGTGGCAATGATTTTTCCTACCCACGTTTGCTATGATTCTTTGCTTTAGAAGAACACGTTGACCGCGTATTGAAAATTGATTGAACTTCGATGCGATTTTTTCCATGCTTGATCGAGGGTAAAGAATCGAGAATCAAGAGTCCAGAGTCGATACGAGTACTGAATTATTACTCATTAGAAAAAATGATTATCAAAATATCTCATCTTGATATAATTTTATTTTTCCCTTCTGATCGGGATGTGAGTGCACAACTAAAATCGAAATGTAAACATAGAATAATTAATTGATTTATAAGCTTTTGGCTACGCCAATCATAAACGTTGCTGCTAAAAGAACGTCCGAAACAGCCTCACCATAACGAATAGTGAGCAGTTCCATAGAACGCAATCTGTGCTACCGGTTTTTACGCAACGTGACAGATGTTAACAAAGAAATTTATGTTAAAACCGAATTTAGAGGTCCAGTTCTTCAAGATGCCTACTCATGAAAAGAATACAACCAATAGTCAAGCTGCTAACTAGATAACCCATAGAACGAACTGCAACCTGTTTCAGAGAGCAAAAAATTTCACGTCCTTTTATTTCCTATTCAATTTAAACGCTCAGTCACGTGTGCATGAATGTAGGTAAACCCGAACTTTGCTAAATATCATGGTACTTATTTACTTTGATAATTTAAAATCGTAGAATGTTGATCACATACTCAGAAGCACGTTGACATACGTTTGCTCGCTAAATCTCAGTAACTGGCTTTGTCACTATAGTAAAGAAAGTGATAAGGTATGGATCAAAACTATTAACGAAAATGCTCTAGACTGATAAACGACATATTATGATGGCAGCTTTTGGTGCTAGAAATGACGATGATTTCGATCTAGCTGGCATTTCGGTTTAATGTCAGTCGTTAACCATCACCATTAAAAACTCTCTGTAAGTAATAATCTGTAAGTTCAAGGCATGCTATGGCCAGACAGACAGGTCGCACCAAAGTTTGCTAACGCCTTTTGATGGCTTATAATTAGTATTGTATTTCATTTCTTCTAAATATAAAAAAGGTTTCATTCAATCGATTTATAAAATAGCTTCACTCTATTATTGGGGTTTAGTTGAGGTAGGACAGGGCATCAAGGGAACGGGTGTTCAATGGATTGTGGGTTCAAGTCAGCCGGAGTATCTAGGCAAGTTTGCAATCATGAGTAGGTTGCTTAGATATCTTTCCAGGATTCTTTTTTTTCGAACAGTTGGAAGGAAGTATGATGAGTCTAACATGTGGTAACGGACCCCTTGGTACCTGCAATAATTGTTGATCAGTTAAGCATGAACAATATTTGAATGTGCGATCGAGACTTCCCGAGAATCGCCGACTCGGGTCGAAAGACCTATCAACCACTGCACTCGTACATTCATACATACATACATTCATACATTAGTTCTGGGGAGACACGGTACTCGACGTGCCTTGGTACCAATTCGTGAAATTCCTTTTTCGAATTTACCACCTGGGTAACCAAAAAAACTTACATAAAAACATACATACAAACAGTGTTGAAAATTTTCGACAGAACCTATTGAATTTGAAACCGAAAAATTTTCAGTCAAAGTAAACACAAACGACTACTATTTATTTTTCTTTTCAATGTTTCTACGCCCAAGTAACCATTAGGCCATAAAAAATGGCCCTTGGTCAGCCTTATAGTCGAATATAGAACCTGCTTACAAAGCCTGAAAGCTCTATATTCAACTATAGGGCTGCCCAAAGGCGTGTATTTCGGCCGATATACTGCTTGTCAAAATATTTTTCCAGTGGGTACAACCCACTGGTAGATAAAAAAAATAAAAAAATCAGAAGTGTATGTTTTTGTCTTTTTTCTCGAAGCTATTTGTCTCTCCATCTTCCTCACTCCTTCTTTTCCCAGCTATTAATTTTTTTGGTCTATTGGAATTTGATTGCATAAACTGGAATCGAACTCTCGACACAGCTTTGCTTAACATTCATCACCGCCCCTGTCCCTTCAACCATTTCAGCGATGGACCAATCGTGGTAAATTTGGCATACTTAAATAAAAATTCTGTTCGAATATCCTTCTGATATGATTTCTGCTTATTTTAATGATATTGATTTATAATCATGTTTTAGCTCGATGTTAGCAAAAGAAGAAAGAAAACTTACAAAATTATTTGTAATGAATAATGTATTTCTATCTATTATATAAAATTCTCTTGTAACGGTGTTTGTAGTACTACTCCTCCGAAATGACCCAAACGATTCGAATGAAATTATTTTTAGAATATTCTGTAGCCATGCGAATCGGTTTATATCGAATAAAAACAACACAAAGTCGCATCAATTGTCCGTAATAATTAAATTTGTAGTTTTTTGAATGAAATAAAAGTCATGGCTTCCATTTTTTCGAGGTTTTTTTTTTTCCTTTGGGCGGTTTGTTTTTCGTCTCCAAGGTCGAGGCGTCGCGAGCAGACGTCGTTAGAAGATAGTAACCATGGCATAGCATACTGATCAGTGAGAACATTTTGGCGCGTATTTCTCAACAAAGCATATTTTCAATGCAAGTGGTGGCGATATGAAGCCTTGATGAAATTTGTTTTGTTCTTGATTCCTAGCTCATTTCTACAGTACATGGTTATGAATGACGCCTAGATATGACTCAGGTTGACATTTTGCTGATCGAATAAAACAAATAAATTTTGTTTTGCCAAAATCTGAAATTGAAAAGTCAGGCATCCATTTTTAGAGATTTTCATTTCTTCGAGGGGTTTGTTTTTCGTCTCCATGGGCGAGGCGTCGCTAGCAAACGTCGTTGCAAGATAAAAGTAACCAAAGCATACTGTTCATTGATCGCTGTAAAAATTTAAAAATTAGGCGCCTGTTTCTCAACCAAGTACCTACCTATATTTCTTATGCACGTGGGGGCGATATGTAACCTAGATATGTTTTTTCTTGCTTAATTGTACACAGCACATGGAAATAAATGACGCGTAGTTGCGACACGGATGATATTCTATCGATCGAATCAAAACCATATAAACGATTTCAAATATTGAAACCATTTTTAATTCGTGTTAATTTAAGTAGTAAATTGTTGTCCAAAAAATATGCACTTGGTAATGATAAATATGAAAAAATGACACTTTGCGGACGATTGAAAATAAGAAATTGGGAAGCTTTACATTCAATTTCGTATAATCCAATACGCCTAGAACGCTTGACACATTAACTGAACGAGAGTCTGTTCTTTGAAATAGATTAGATAGGATTGAAGTTTTCAAAGGCCGAATGAACTTTATGATTTTTTGCAAACGTAAATTGAAGTTATCTATAAAATAATCTACTTTTCAATAACAAAAAGTGAGGATATGCATTTTCCGGAAGAATTTTCAATTAAGAAAGTAAACTAGAGCAAGTGCAAACTTTCTACTTTTACAAAAAATGTATACATTATTTCTTCATCTAAAATTGGTGGGCCCAAAAAAACTGTCTGATTAAATAAACTCAACTCTTTTTTTTAATCATTCATCAAAAAACTGTTTACACGTTTACTGTTTGTTTACACACAATTCAAATACGAACTTAACATGTTTTTGTTTAACATATTTTGGCTACATAGAAGAGACTTTTGATTCACTTTTTTGTTGAAAAGTTTTTTTTGAGATTGATATTCCAGGGGCAGAAGATTTTTATGATGAACTTTCAATATGACCTGAAAGTGTTAAAAGTAATATAAATTCCTGTAATATCTGAGTTGGATTAAGTGAAAACGCGCCATTTAGCAATGAAACATCTACAATTCAAGAATTTTATCTCCAAAATGGCCAGAAAGGATATCCCGAGTGTTGAATCTGAAGCGGATATTCAAAATTATTATAAAAGTCTTTTAGTTGAACAGCATTCAGTGAAATTGAAGTACCAAGCATTAATTTATTCCGGAGAAAAACTTAGGATATATCAATGAAAGTTGATAAAGCAGATAAACAAGAACAAGTATTAAATTCATTTTAAAGTCTTTTCACTGACGCACCTGAAAAAGACCTATGTGTTTTCACTTGCCCCAATAATTGGGTCAAATGTATACTTCGATATTTCTTTTTGTCAACATAACTAATGTTTTTTTTGAAAATATTTTTTTTTTTTTTAGAAAAAATGAAAGTTGAACTGTGGTGATATTCGTTGGCATTTGCCCCGGTGTTTCATTTTTGAAATGAACTCACGAAACCATCGAAGCCTGAACAGATTATTTCATTTCGATCTATTAAATTTTAAAAAATCTGCTCTTCAATTAAATTTTATTAAATTTTAAAAATATTACATAATCCGAAATGAAATCACAGATCACCACCAACAATGTTAAGGAAATTTTGAAACCAGAACATCCCAATGCTTCAATTAGAATCTTTTAAATCATGGGTGAATATATCTAAACATATGTTTTCCTCTTTTCAAAACCAATCGTTTCGTTGGTAGATTGGGTTAAAGTTCAAAGGAATTAATTTGCATTTTTTGCTTGAATAAAAAAAATGGAATTTGCAGTATACAAAATCGTCAGATTTAATGCCATGACAAGTGCTGTTTGGGAACATTTTAAGTTGAAATGTGTAAAGTCTATAACTTAAGTATCAGGCGAAACTTTTTGGAAATGATTTTGGTGAAAAGATGGATTTTAATTCAAACTGCTTCGAAGCATGAGGATGGTGAATAAAAAGCTGTTTGAAAATGGTTAGTAAAAAAACTTTTCTTATGTGTTTCATTTCTTCAGCTCTAAAAATACACCATCCAAAGCTAATTGGGAGCTGAAAGCGCTGCGTTAGGCAAAATATTCGGCAAATACTCCAAAAATTGTCCCGATATTCAAAATTCTATTTTAAAAAAGATTCATAAGCAATATATTCCAATAAATGAGAAACTTTTTATTTCGGTTTAAACCTTAATGTGAACTCGAACAAAACGGAATAAATCTACTAAATGGAATATGTAAAGCAAATGAAACATACATATTATCAACATACAGTTATTTATGGAACAAGTTACAAAAATTGAATTTTAAAAGACCCGTTGAGTTTAAATTCTTAGGTTTCATTTTGATAGAACTAAGCGGAACGATTCGAGTAAAGGGAAAAAAAGGAAATGTAAAGAAAACTAGGAAAAATGTAAAATAGACGCCAAGTTGAACATGGTAAGACGAAGTTTACCGGGCCTGCTAGTAAGTCTATATATTTCACAAAACACAATCAGCAGTAAAAAAAATTACATATTGAGGAGAAAAAATCGACTTGAAAATCCATCAGTTCGTCTTCTTAGTTTCTCCAGGGTCAATCGGTATCACGCTTTGGAGAAGGGTCAGCCACAATCTAGGTTTCCAGCGGCATAATTTTGTTGAAAAATTCTTTCCACTTGGTATAACGCAAACAATTTTGAACTGCGAGGTAGCTTCACGGTTCTCACGGATTTTTATCTGCTTCGTGGGATCCATCGGCGCCATCGGCTGATCGAAAGTTGAGCAGCTTGGTCGTCAGATTCCTGAACTGCTTGACCTGCTATTTTTATTTTTTATTTCCGATAAAAATTCGCGAGTAGATGAGCAGCTGGACCGGAGATTGTTACGATTGTTGTTGTTTTTTAATATAACCCACTGTTTGTTTTTTCAAATGTCATTCTACCAAGCCGGTTACAGGCTTTAATATAATTCACTAGGCTTATGTAGGGCTAAAGTACCAAATGAACGTCACAGGGCTTAATGGCATTTGTAAATACAATATACAGCCAATAGGCACTGAAATGCTATTGTATGGCTTTTAAGCGGCTTAGAACAGTGCTTAATGGTTTGCTGGGCGATCATTTGTTAGATGATTCACTATCTGGTTTGTTTTTCATATTTTCTTCATCGCTTTCAATTCCATTGAACGTGCACTGATAGAGTTCACTTACAGCTGTCAGTTCATCCAAGAAGTCAGTGAAAATTTGAAATCAAGAATTTCGTCTGTCAGAAACTTGGGTGAGAATTTTCATCAAGCCAACAGGCGACCGCCAACAGTGCAACAAACGAACCAGGCAATAATCGAAATATTTGAACTTTAAACTTATGTTAATTATTTTATTTTCATATAGGTGTCTGAAAACGGAAGCAATTCAGGGTCATGTGAGAAAATTGGTTTTGTTTCATCCGGGGAGCAAGCGTGAGATCGAGTTGAATTTAGTACAGAAATCGAACTGCCTGAAGCTTCTTAATGCTTATATGAATTTCATTATTCATAATATACACGTTACACTACTTAAAATATATAGTAAAATCGATAGTGCAGGCTTGATTCGATTACAAAAATTAAATAAAACTAATATTACTAAGAAAGTGGATATTTATTTTCATTTTTAAACAAACTCAAACATTAAAAACTGAATCAGAAAATAAACTTTAATAATTGCATACATGCCCCATTGACTAAAGAAGTTTTTTCACGTCCGAAGGAGTTGGATTCAAGCACGATGTACAGTGGACCAGCAGATTCTTCCTGCCGGAAGTTACATGTTGTGGGACATTGATGCAGCGGATAAGTTTATAATTTTCACTCTGCAGATGTTGTGGAATAGTCAGGTAGATCATCGTTGTGCTGAAAATTCACATTCGCTGGACCCGTTGACCATATAGCTCTTAATTTTTGATATTCAACTCTTGTTACTTGTTACTCAGTTTCCTGTTCCTGGGGCAATTAGCTTCCGGCATCGATGAAAACAGAAAAAACGGCACTGTAATCGTTGCTGCTTAAAGCTCTGATTGCAGGTCAGCGTAATCGAAAGCTATGTTCAAAATATCAGTTGGATGACATTTCTACGAATGATTTTTTTCCTCTGTCACTTTCACTAGGATCCCCATGACAATGATCAAATCAAGTGTTCATTTTCAGTGAGAGCAGTTAACGAATGAGTGTGGAAAGAACTGAAAAAAATAATTCTCGAACGTGATCAAGTGTTGATTTCATGAACGCACCACCTGTTTATTTTTCATTAACTGTGGAAAATTTCTGGGTGACTGAGATGTTTTCTCAATGTTTGGCGCTATCAGCTAACTGAAAATGAAATTTTTCAAGACTGCATACAAATAATTGATTTGATAATTTTTGAGGGTTAAAAAAACCGTAACTTAAATTGCGTTAAGGCACCCCTAAATCAAGTCAGATTAAGCAGGAATTTTGCTTAGGTCATTTTTCGGGCCAATCTACAAAATGTTCTATGGTGGGTTCTAAAATTCCGATCATGAAATTTTTCCCATACATCCATTGTCGCCCTACTGTACATATATTAAGATTAAATTCATCACTCAGAAACATTTTCAATTCTTTACTGAATTTAAAGCCAAAATTTAGTTTTGAATTATTAAGATCTATTGAAAATTTCATTGAAGGAAAATTATGTTCATCATACATAAATTCCTCAGAGCAAACTAAAGGCTCGTTAGTTTGTTTTATATACGGCTAGCGGATATTAATATTATGAAATTCTATTCTCTCAAATAAAGTGCTCAATTCAAATAAAAACACTGCGATCTGAAAACACATGATCCTAATATAAAGAGAAAAACTCATTACCAAATTCAAACAGAACCTCATATATGTCGAATTATACATGCACAAATAAACATCCTGAAAGCGCAACCATCAAAGAGTTTTCATTTCAAAACACATCTATATTCAACCATATGCATCAATGGAAGCCCGAGTACTATTTGCGGCCAGGATTATCCCTTTCATGATGATATCGTCTCGGGTTGTGACCTCAGCCTCATGAAATTTCATCCCGAACGATGTTTTAAATTTTTACATATTTCACACATTTTCCTTTGCCATTTTCCATTTACACGCATGATGAACGTTAACCGATACTCTACGCCGTATGACAGTCATTAATAAATAAGCAATTACTTAATTTATTCATTTTCCCTCGGTGAAAAACCACCCCCAACTTCAATCTCGCCCCGCGTGGAAATGATACCTACTTTAAATCTCGGAAAACATCCTCCCCGATTTTCTCATTCAAATTACAAAAACTGAAACGACGACAACTCAACGAGGCGCTACATCATGAAAAAACACATCATTAGACGATTATTTGATCTTTTGATTTGATAAATTGAAGAGAACGGAAAAGAAGACGACGAATGCGAAAGCGAATCGGCTTTTCCGCTGAATGGGTTGGGCGGTCGGTGGGGCAGTTTTTCTCGGGAGGGGTGGTTTTGTTTTCCCGGGCACTGTATCTTTCTTCTATGCGGAGTTTATTTTGGCAACCATTTGTGCTTCCGTTTCACGTCTGGGTCTGGTCAAAAGGTTGTCCAAATGATGGCCACTTGTGTTTTTGCTTTCAATGGTTTGTGCCTTTCTCGGACGACGACTGTGAGTTTTGCCGTCTGTTTTCCATTGATGGCTGAGTCCAGTGGGTAGATGTTTTGGTGTAATTTTATTTTCATTTTATATAAACCTATTCACTTTTTGAAGCTGCCCGTATGCCAAATGGTCAATGGTTTCCGAATAGAATTTTCTTGAAACATGTTAAATTTTGTTGAAGAGGATCATCCAAACGACTTAATTTCGCTACTCTGAGAAACTTTACCAATCCAAATTGTATTCTTGATTCGAAAAACTTAAAACTTTCAATACAAAACACTTGCAAATTGATTTTTTTTGTTTCGATTATAGTCGTTTTAATATCTTTATGTCATTCGCGACTTATAACAGTTGGCGGACAGTCATTGAAAAACTTATCCGGATGATTTTGAAGAAAATTTATCAGCGACTTAAAAATTTGTTTGAGGTGGAAGAGTTAAAAAAGTAATAGTAATAGCTAATAGCTAGTTATGTGGAGAAATTTCAAATTTCTATTTGCAAGCGAAAAAGTGGTATATCTCTTCTTATCATCATATTTAAAAATGCACAAATTTTGCTGAATGATAGCTGATAAGTTGAATTAGATTGTGTAAAATAGTTCATAAAAATATTTACTGAGATAGATATGGCAACGTGCCGAAATTGGAAGGATGTTTGCTACTGCGCTCGATTTCATTATTCTATCTTCTAAATCTTTGTATAATTTATATCTTTATATTCTAATTTTGAATTATCTTTAAATAATCACTTTCATGTTCAGATATATGCGTTCACTGTCTTTGATTTCTTAATGGAAAGATACTTATTCAATTTTTGAATATTTAATTTATTTTATTTCAATCTCAAGATTAAACCTTTGAAATATTGTTTAAAAATGCGGAAAAGTTGTGAGTTATTATTTGAGAATCTTATACAGTGGTAGAAATTCCTATGATCGCACAGAAATTTGGTGGCTTGTTCTCATCAGGAATCGAATATCACCGAAGTAATGAAACCATTTGATGGATCTTTTGAAATAAGCCTTAATTTACTATACAGTAATACCTCGATATAAAGCAACGAAATTTTTTTTTTCGTTGCTTTATATCGAAGTTACGTTATATCGAAACACTACTTAAAATGGTCCTTTGGAGCATCGAAAGTGATCGTAAATGTGAAAAAGTTGATTCTAAATTCTGTTTGTACGGTTTTAATACTTTTTACCATTAAAAATCTTGGCTTCAATGCTCTAATCGCTCCTGCTATGCCCAAAAGCGCCATTTGCAGACAGTTTTGTTTTTTTTTATCTATTAATTCAATGCATTCCTTGACGTTTTATAATGGTGATAAATGTCACCAAATAATGACATTCTGATATGATATGCGATTAAAACCAAACAAAATACCCAAAGAGGGTGTACATTTTTTCAAAACGGCTCAGAAACATCAGAAATGTTTCTTTGTTATTTTCATAGCAAATGATAAAATCCGTGCGATGGTACAGAAATCTGTACAGTAGACTGCTGCAAAAAAATACTTTTTGCTCCTATATGTTTTTTTGCTGCCAAAGGGTCACAAAGCATCAGTGTAAAATTTGAGATGATTTGGTTGAAACCTGAGTTAGCGCAACGCGTTTCAATTTTGTATGGAAGAAGACATTTTTGCACATTAAATCATCCAGAAAATTCAAATAAGCTTAAAAAGAAGTGGGTCTTTAATTTTCAGTTTTGACTATTCTTAAGCTTCATTTTTTGCTTACATGACAAGCAACTAAGAATTTCATGAAAAAAGTTATAACCATTTCAAAATAAAAAATCTGAATCCATTGAAAAGTATTCAAAAATGGCAGACTTTGCTTGTTAGAGCTGGAAATAATTGCATGAAATGTTTTTGCAAAGGCTTTATAAGTTAATAAATTCTGTCGCAATGCAAAGCAGTTTTTTGAGATTTTTTATTTCCATCCTACTGTTACACAGCTTTCAAACAAACAGTCAAAAATGATATAATTAAAAAAATAGATTTTGAAAAGTAAAATTTTATAAAACATTGGATAACTTTTCTGGGGAACAAGATAGGTTTGTGCTTTATTCACATGAAATGTACTGCAAGAATCAAGGAACATTTTCATCCAAAATTATATTTTTTTGGAACTTTCAGAACATCTCTGGCGAAAAATTTTGTTTTCCCCTACAAATTTCCATACAAACTAAAAACTCGTTGCGCTTATTCAGGACTGGATGGATCGCTTCCAGAATTTTCATTGCTATTTCTGGCAGCAAAAACAATCAAAAAAAGTCATGGGAGATGTAAAAATTTGAGAATTTGAAATTTCCATACAAAGCTTGCAGCGGTCTATTGTACAAGGATTGATCAACTGTCAGCAATCATAAAAACTTATTTGAATAAAAGACTACATGCCCTAACCTCACTTCAGCTTAAGCAACTTATCTGTAGGTGCAAATATAGTCATTAAGTTTTGAAATGGAGATACATGCTCTAGAGGCTGGATTTTCAAAAGCACAAAAGCGACTATCACAATACTGAAAGTACTGGAGTTACATTTTTAACGCTTGCGCTCATTCGCTACTTATGCCTTTGAGAATTTGCAACATTATTATATTGTTATGACAAAAAAAGTATTGAAATTAAACATATTCATTCAAATGAGAAACATTTTTAAAAGTTACGTAATATAGAGGCAAAAGTTGCTTTATATTGGGTTACGTTATATCGAGGTTGCTTAAAAAAGAGGTTGCTTTATATCGAGGTATTACTGTAATTTAATTCTATCCTCCTAAGCCGAGTAGTTTTAAAAATACACATTTTTAGGATGGAAATTTTCCGGAGTGCCAGGTCATAATCGAGCTCTAAATCCTGTTAAGGAATATCCTTGCCAGATGTGTCTAAAGTGGTTATCAGAAGTTTGGATCAGTCCATGAGTTGCAAACATGTGTAAGATACGAAGGAATTTAAAGAATTATAACTTTTTATCGAATAGAACTAAAAGTCTCAAATACCTTGGATAATCCAATTGACTCAATGTCATACCAAATATTTGACATTATGTTGATATCAAGTACTTCAACCAGTCATTATTATTATCAGTTTTTGGGTTTTTAATCATTAATTTCGATGTTTTTTTAATAAAACATAAACCGCGCTTATAGGAATTTCCACCCCAAAAATTAGTATTTTTCGATTTACTCGGCTAATGAGGATAGAATTTAGTTGGGTTATCAAATTAAGTGTAATTCCGTTACTGTTGTGTTCTGTTTTGGTCTTCTGATTTTTTCCTGTGTTTTGAAATATAATAACAAATTTATGATAAGTTTTAATTTTCACTACATCTTAAAATTATGGTTTTATTTTTGTTATGATAGAAACAGAAACCCAAACAAGGGTCCACATTCTTCCCTTTATCAAATTATATCGTACGTAACGAACCTTAACTTTCGTGAACTATTTAATAGAAAATCTGTTCTTCAAACTTCGTGACGTCACGCTAAGAATAACTTGAAAATTTCAATAAATTTAATAAACATGAAATCAAAAAAATTCAAACAATATATTAGAAATAACTAAACATTACAAATGGCTTAAAAATCACATGAACAACAAATTTGACAAAAATCGTCAAAATATCATTTTGCAAAAAGCAAAATAGCAAATTTGACTAAAACCTAATGTTGGGCCATGAACAACCTTTAGTGGACCTAGCAAACATGAAATCTTATCAGAACTGATAACTGAAGTCGTTTAAAATGTTGTTGCGGATCGCAATTTTAAATGCATAGTGAAAAGATCGTATAAAATGTCGCCTTAAGTCAGTTCAAATCGGATATGATAGAAAGTTCACAACGTTTAAAATTTGAAATGATTTAGCTCCCACGCGGGCTTCAAGTTAGAAAATCGTCGTCATGTTCTCTCTGCAACCAGCAGTTCGTCCAGATGCCTAAAAATCAGATGGGAATTGAGTGATAAAGCCCAACGAGAGAACTGGAAAATGTTGGCGCTGTCAACGATTTGCGATAGGTACAAATAAGATGTCGGATAATAGCCAATTGGTGTAGTTTTCGTCGTTTAGAAAGAAATGATATTTATGTATGTATATTGCCTCTACTTTGGTAGGTAAATGCAGTTTTTAAACGTTTATACGATCATTCTATAATGTATGTACATATATGGAACGTATATCGAAACAGCATAAGAGTATAGCTACAAAAATGTTTGCTGGGCAATTATATTATTAAATCATATAATTTCAACATATTGAGGACCAAAAATGAGGCATATCGACTTTAACTTTACACTTTTTGCTACTCTGAGAACAACTACACTAAAATTTTGAGTAAATAGAAGTGAAAAAAACTGAATCGAATGAGCTTTGAGAACTACAAATATTTGATAACAAATAATATAATTTGAAAACCAACATTTGGCTTGATAACATAGACAAGCACAAAAATCCATCGATTAATGCCCAGGATGGCATCCGATATTGTAAAACGGGGTTATTTTGACCAACTTGATTTTTTTCATATAATCATCAATAACTAAGTCTAATGTTCTAACTTTTTTCTACGTTTAAAAACCTATAAGTTAAGTTTCAAATCGGAATAAAACGTGGTTTGTTTTTCAAATGTAAGTAAAAATGTAATTTCAAAATCTTTAAATTTCTGTTTTCTTAAGGTTCGCAAACAATCACCCTTCCTGATGAAATCAAAGCGTTTAGAAGCAGCAGGTTGATTTATTGAGAGTTCAACTTTTTTCCATAGTATATATATTGTTTTGGAGTAGTTTTTGTTGTATTTTGATGTAAATTTTTAATATTTAAAAAATAGAGACATTTTCCAAGAGTAAGTCATACTAGGATAAAAGGCTATTAATCTTATGAAATGGTAGAGTTTGAAGAAAAAAAATCAAAGGGGAATAGTGTGAGGGCATTGGGAATTCAATAAAGGCAAAATTTCATTTTTTTTGTGTTTAAAATTTTATGAGTATTGTGAAAACCTTAATTTACGCAGCATAATTTCGTTCATCTTTCAATTTTAATTGTTGTTCGGCCTTAACACATTAAGAGCTGCGTTGTTGTTTTTTGGGACCACTAAGAAATGTACACCAAGATACACCGAAGTTCAGCATTGTATATCTCAGAATTCACTGGACCAAAAGTTGCAAATTTAATATCTTTGAGCCACCAAAAGTGTTGTGTTCAATTTTGTAGAGTTGCATGATTAATTTGATATCATTTGAGTTTGTTCCGAACTGCCTTAGCAATTGATAAACTAGCATTTGTAAATATTATGAAGGTGCTTTGTATCCTTTATGATAAAAAAAACTCGTTAAACCGTTAAAACGAAGACTGTTCACTGTTACCCAAAGCATCAAATTCTAAACAAAGACGAAATCGATTTTTAAATCAAATTTAAAGTGGTCTTATAAATTTCTACAACCATGTTAAACGTTCATAGGAGTCCAGTACTGATTATAAAAATGTGAGACATGCCACATTTCCCTGTACAGAAAAATAATCGAAAAATATTGAAAAAAGTGATCAATCTCACCTCGGGCAACGGTATTTAGTGAAATTTTGAAAAAAAATATATTTTTTTTAATCATTAACCATAACGACCGATTATTGAGTAAACCTGGCTTTGGACTCAGCGCCTAAAAACGTCTGATTATCGAGTGTATCCGATTAAAAGCGTCCGATTAACGTACTGTAATCAAATTTGAATTCTAGAATCTGAAGCAATGTAAAAAAGTACCAATTTTTGAAATTCTCCCCCTTATTCCGCGCCGAGCGTGAGGTGATGATAGTCGAGTCACTCGATTCCAGTTGTCGCTTTAGGTGAGAAACGTCTTTTAGATTGAACTTTTTGAGTTCTTATCCTAATCTAGCAGTCACAATGAGGTACAAATCGTATGCTCTGACACATCGGCTTCGGGAAAAAGGTGACAAGACTCAAGTGACTCCGACTCGATTCGACTATCATCACCCTACGCGCGGCGCAGAATAAGGGGGTCTTTTTTAAATTTTAAAATATAGCACTTGCTCGTTAATCGGAAACGCTTGTTTATCATACGTAGTTTGGAGCTGCGGACAAGTTAGCCATGTTGGTGTTAGAAGAAGAAGAAGAAGAAGAAGAAGAAGAAATATTTTGGAGCTGCGGTCAAGTCCTCCTCTATAAACGGAGGTTTTGTTCAAGTAATTCCTCTTTTCCGACGTTTTCCACAATTCGGATGATTCCTTATGTTGGTGGATTCAATATTCACGAATTGATCGGTTTCTCGTGACTTTTGTTTTCTTACATTTTATTACAAATGTTTGTTGCTCTCAAGACTCATTTTAAATCAGTTTACTTAAATTATTCTTAGTCGGATTTCATTGATCAATAACATAGTTTAAAATATAACAAAAATAATATTATTTTCTTCAATGTTTACTCTGTAATCGGACGTTTTCGTTAATCGGACGCAACCTTCGGTCCCAATAGCGCCCGATTTGCGAGCGATATTTTAACCAAACATTTTACAAATTCCAGAAAATAATATCTATTATTAAACTAGAATAATAAAAAAAAATGATTAATTTCTACCTAAACGTGTTGATAATCAATTAATTTCCATACAATTTTTCATAGATCCTCATAAAGATCTAGTATTTTTAGAAGCTGAAATTCATCATACGCAATTTCTCATAAGCATAGTTATTTATGATGATCTGGAAACAAGCAGGTTTAGAAACATAGATACATGTCGACGTCAGAAGCAGCATCAACATCAGCTACAGCATCACCATATTTATCTGAAAAAAAAAAATTAGTAAAACAGCAAACAGAAAGCAGCATCAGCAGCAGCTGTTTTTCATATGTTTCGGAAGTTTATGTCATCGTTTGACATTATTCTCGGTTTCATTAAGACTGGCTTTATGAGTGTATAGTGTTTTCTCATATTTATTCGAAGCATTTTTGAGCTCTTAGTTTTATTTGCCTCCGGTTGTCATCATATTTCACTTGACTTTCCCGAAGTGCTGTGATGCAGTGATGATGATCATCGTCGTCCAGAATGAATGGTTTCGAGAGTTTTCTTCGTTTGCTTCTTTAAAATCTTTTCTTCTGTGTCGGTCCATTTTAAGATAATCCCCCCAAGCCGTGGTGATGGATTTGCCATCTTGCGGTGCGGCATATGTAGTTTGGGTATAAGAATGGGTGCTCATTGTTGGAGTTTTCTCCTTTGTTTTAAAACTGTTGGCGCTGAAAGTGGAGTTCATAGAATCCCGGGGAGGATTTCTTTTCTTTTGAAAGGGCCTTCTGTTACTTTTCCTCCTTTTGAGGGCGCGCGCAATCCACTTTGGGTTCGTTGCCATGGCGCTGCTACAGAATCGAGCAAGCGCGGTCCCTGATAATGATCTCTAGTATGTTGTTTTGTAGGTATAAGGTGCAGGGTGGCCTGCTTGGATTAAATAAGGCCGGCAAGAATCCACTTGTTTGCTTCAATTTCACCATTCACCAAACGAGAGTTCCAAAGCCTGCTCGGATGCCTCCAAGCGCAAACGATGCACTGCACTAGAAAGATGCACTTGTACAAAGAGTAGGGGCCTGGAAACTTTTATTTCTTCTTTCCGCTGCAACGAACGACTCAAATGAAACAACTAGTTTTCATTTTTTTCTCTATAAAGTGCATCATCCGAAAACCGGATTCGCATAGAGGCAGTTTATCTGGAAAAGGAATTTATCTATGTGGGAAGCCGTTGAAATGCGCAGCTCATGGAGAGAGATGCGAAATGCGTTTCTTTACCTTTGGGCCGTGCGAAGTTTTTCAAAGATGCTGGAAGCTGCACGCAGGTTGAGTTTTCTTTTTTTTCTACTAGTACTGCGATGATAATGAACTGTCATTGTACTTTTGTAGAAATACCTACTCCTTGACCAGTGGTTCGTGATGCTGGAGAATGGCCTTTACAACAATTCATAGCAACAACACGTCGTTGACCTCGGCTCGGAAAGAGAGGAACCGATTCAGGTTGATCGCAGTCAGTAGTTCAGGCAGAATAGGGATTTGTATGGATTCATTATAAACGGTAAAGGAAAATAAACGGGCAACCAGTTTCCTGAACATTTTGCCCTGATGCGTGCGAATATCATTAGCACTAGGATATAACTGCAACTATCGCATAGCGATGTTCAATCTGCTTGTGCTCCCGGAAAGATTCGATAAATAAAGCATCAATGCAATGTGTTCGAGAATTACACTCGCTTCTGAACTTATGAGCATTTTAGACAACCAAGAAAATGTTTTTTTTTTCAAATTTACAAATGAATTTGCGCATATTTTAAGTATTATTGACGATGTTTAACAATAATCCAAAAAAATCTGGAATCAACATGACGCGTGAATAGCATAAAGATGTAAAATATAGCAAAACAAATTTTCTATACATTAAAATTCATCTATCGTCAAAATTTTTGTTCCAATAGACAGGTTTAAACCTGCAAATAACACAAAATTTTTAAAACTCTCGAAGGTGATGGAAAGTATCAGAGAAACATGAGATATCAAAGAAATAATGAATTTTTCGGACAAGATACAACGGCTCACCCACAGGACTGGGGTTGTCATGAAAAAGTAAGGTTTGACAATACCAGGCATCATTTTTTACTAATCGTCAAAGGTCACAATCCAGAAGCTCGAATGGAAAGTTTTTAAGCATCCACTATATTTCCAGACCTAACACCGACCAAACAACACCTTTTCCGCGCTATACGGATTTGATATAAGGTGCAAATGTTGTAAATACCAAGGAAGGTCGATGAAAGCTTAGAAAAATATGATTTATTAAAAAATACCCCAAGAGAGTCTTATTACAAGAACCGTTTGAAATTGGTTTGATGCTAATATAATTGTGATGTGTGTTTTGGAATAAACAAACGTATGTATTTTGGAATATTAAGGGTTACCTAGAGTAAATTTTTCACAAAAAGGTACATCAAAATAATGATTGAGAACGCATAAACCAGTTGATATATTCCAAATAAGTCAGGTGGGACATTATAAGATAAAATACCTAGATTTCGACATTTTTTTACATGGTTTTTCTGATAAAACAATCAGAAAAACCATGTTAAAAAAATTAATTGACTAAAGTTCTTCATCTCAAATATGATTGGTTCTATGAATCAGACTTTTTTCTTCATTCTCTACCTATTTTATTGATAAAAAAATTCAAAACAAAGCTTTTATTATCCTTTTACGAAAACCTCTCGATGATCTAGTTTTCGACATTCAATTTTAGTTTTCTACACAAAAAGTTTTAGTTTTCGACAAGAACATTTCCACCTCCTTTGTTAGCACAGGGATATGAATATTTGTATATTGGAATTGCTTGTCTACTTCACGGCATTTTTACACCATGGAAACAGTTTAAACATACCCAGGAAGAAGGTGTCGAAAATAGATAATTAAGTGACTTTTGGACGCTAGTTTTCGACAGCTCAAAAAACAGTTGAAATTTTTTAAAATGTTAGCAAAAATATCAAATAAATTACCGACAAGATTAATTTCAGAACCTTATCCATTCATTGATTCTTTTAATCCTGCTTTCAATCGAATAAAAGGGGAGTTTTTCGTGATTTCAAACCATTCTTATTTGGACAATGGCATTGAATTTCACCGGTGATTTAAAATGTTACTAAGAAATTATTGATTTACTACTATTAAACAACTTATTCGGAGGAATTTTTATATTCAACGTATACTTAACTGGGAGAGCAAAAATATAAAAATATGAACATAGATAGCTTGAACCACCAAACAGAAGGATAAGCCTTTTATTAAAAAATTGTCGAAAACTAGCTCTTGTCGAAATCTAGAGTATCTACCCTAGTATATATAAAACTGAAAAATTTTTTCAAAAGAACCTATTATGAATGAAACGGTAGGTTCTTTGTGGTTCTGAATTCTTGAAAACTAACTTTAATTGGTTTTGATTAAAGATGTACCGAACATTCGGTCCGACGAATATTGGGCGCCAAATATCACTCAAAAACCGTTAAGCCGAATATTCGGTTCACCGAACAGTTGAGATAGATATTCGGCCGAATAGGGAGAATATCTATTTTTTTAATTTATACAGTAACAGACTCAATTTTTTCATATTATCATGGATTTATAAAATTTCCATAAGTATTGTTGGAAAAGCTACACAATCACCCAAAACTTAAAGTTTCAGTAAAGCATCTTAGGTGCATCCGTGTATCTTTCACTGTAAATTGTGCTGGAAAATACCGACAAGTATCGCATTTTACTTTGATAATCGTTTATACCCAATTGCAATTTTCATGAATATTGTCGTGATTTTACAATCATCACGAATTGCAATGCAGATATTCTCTCAGACACGCCTGTTGCTCACAAGAATAGATCAATGACCGACTTTTGTTTTGTTTGTTTTGCCTATTGCTGCCAAAATACTTTTCCTGTCGCTCTGTTTTCATTTAATAGATTTTACTGCACTACAATTTTAGCAAAAGCCATTTCAATCTGAACTGAACGTGAGGCTGAATCAGAAACGAACACACAGCAGCCTTAAAAGTTTTGCGCTTCTTGTGCCAATCTGTCTTTCCATTGGAGGCCAAAAAAACCAAAAAAATCTTAGCAGCAGCTTTATAAATCTGCACTTCCCGTTCCAATCCGTCTTCCCCCCCGAGGCAAAATCAAAACCTAACAGCTGTAACAGCCTTAAAAATCGGCGCTTCACGAGCTAATCTGTCATAAATGTCTTATTTAGGTATTGGTTTGGAATCAACTTTCAACATATTGATGCTTAAATGAAACCTTATTTTACCATTGCACAAGGGGAAAAAGTGTATAAACTCCGAAGAAATTCAATATCTTCCGCCCTACATGAACCAAATCTATGAAAATATTCTTTTCTCTAGTCAAAATGTCCGGAAAATCAATTGGACATAATTTCAGACGTCGCTCTAGCTTTCGAACGGAGAAAAAGTGCCTTTTTAACCACTTATTCCCCTATATTTTGTAAACAATCTAGAAAACACAGATTTGGACTAGAAAATATTGAACAAAAATAGACCTATCTTGTGTGATTTTTTTTCGAGGAATCGAATGAAGGCTGTTTGAGTCACCACACGCATTGGCCATTTTACCCTCAATTTCCCAACATTTTTAGTATAGTTCAGAAAAAACAAGTTCGGTCATTAAAATTTTGAACTAAATGAGATTAATCTTATGTTTTTTTCCCCAGGAATCCATTGAAGGCTATTTCAGCCACTGCACGCATAGGAAAATGATCCTATGGCAGTTTTTACCTTCAATTCCTCTACATTTTTAACTAATTGAGAAATAGCATGTTCGGACTTGAACATTTTGAATCAATTGAGACCAAACTTAAGTGATTTTTCCGAGGAGTAAAATGAAGGTTATTTGAGCCACCGCACGTATCATAAAATGGAGTTATAGCCATTTTACGCTCAACTTCCCTACATTTTTAATATAGTTCAGAAAAATCTTTTTCGCACTGTAAGATTTTGAAGCAAATGAGACCTATCAAGTGTGATTTTTTTCGAGAAATCGAATGAATGCTATTTGAGCCACCGCACGCATCGTAAACGGACCTATGACAGTTTTTACCCTCAATTACCCTACATTTTTTATATAGTTCAGCCTTCATTCGATTTCTCGGAAAATTCAAACAAGATAGTACGAATTTCTTCCAAAATTATCCTGTGTGAACAAGCTTTTTTCTGAGTTAATTGAAAAATGTAGGGGTATTTAGAGTAAAACTGCCTAACTCCATTTTTTTATGCGTATGGTGGCTCAAACAGGTTCATTCGATTTCTCGAAAACAAATCACACAAGATTGGTCTCATGTGATTAAAAATTTTCAAGTCTGAACTTACTTTTTTTCAATTTATTGAAAAATGTAGGGCAATTGAGGGTAAAACGGTCATAAGTCCCTTATCCGATGCGTGCGGTAGCTTAAACAGCCTCCATTCGATTCCTCATAAAAATCACACAAGATAGGTCTATTTTTGTTCAATATTTTCAAGTCAAAATCAGTGTTTTTCTAGTTTGTTTACAAAATATAGGGGAATTAAGGGTTAAAATGGTTCTACATTTCCCTTCGTAAGCTTTTGCGGCGTCTGAAGTTGTGTCCAATTGATTTCCGGAAATTCCTCTCACTTGTAACCAGCATAACCTGTACTGCCTAGTTCAGTAGGGATCTTTGATTAAAGCGCGTACCATGCAAGGAAGCGCCTTAGTGAGCAACGAAGGAGGACCACCTGACATTCCCTAGCGCACCACCAACCAGCGCGATTAGGTCAACGGGAGCGTATTTGGCGGATAGATGGTGCTGTACGTTTTGGTAGCACCATTACCAAGAATGACAAGAGGGCATGATGGGAGGAATCCATGGATGCACCACAAAGCCTTTGACCTGGATCGGGGTCAAAGACCGCATGCAAGATCCGCTTCATTTGGATGGAAGATCTCGACGAAGCCACACAATCCTGTGAACGCCATCAACCAGCTGTGAAGAGCGTTTGAACATCCAGGTAGCAATCTGACTCCACCCCGAAAAGGCAAGAATATAACGCTGGTGCAATCCTTTCTCCCATCATGTTCCTACAGGACCCCGATATTTGGCTTTGGAAAACCATCCCGCCGTGCCAGCGTCCGTCAACCAGTGCTGGCCTTCGCGCCACCTTGGCAGCATCCGTTTACCTGTGCTGGCCTTTCTAGGGCTTGAACCCATTGGTCGGATTACCGGCCTCAGTCAACCTTGCTGTACGTCATTAGGCCCGTGCCGCACCTGGCCTGGCTCTTCGACCGCCCGTACACTGACCGCGTGTGTCGACCATTTGCACCGGAATTCCCCCCAGAGGTGTTCGGAATTTGTGTAGTGCAATCAGGCAGCCATCAACAACCGACGGCCAGGACGTCAGAGGTGGGCAAGCCGTGCATGCAGTATCAGCAGTGACCCGTTGACCTACCTGTGACCCACGTTCCAGGGGTCCTTACGGCATCCGTTCCGGGGAGAAGCCCTTCCTTGGCCCACGTGCTTCGGCTGTACCAGCTCGCCACCTGTAAGACGCCACCCTAAGGTAGGACAACCCAGCTTAATCTAGGGAGAGTTCCGGTGACCATTTGTATGTACCCCAAGATAGGGAAATAAAGGTGGGATTTCTTTAATGCGCATTTAAGGTGTTTCCTTGTTCCGAAAACTTTTCGAGTGTGCCGACCCTGAGGCTTAGAGGGGGGTTCTTGCTCGACTGAGCAGTCTGGGGAACCGTTGGTTACACACTAATAGGAAAATTTTTATCGGCCATATCTCAACTATTTTTATTACATATTGGAATTCTTTTGATATCATTCAAGAGATCGTGAGTAAAACCTTCCAAATGTAGCTTAAAGTTAGGACATTTTTCAAAAACCGAACTTAAAAATCAAACCTGAGTTCAAATTCGGGTTGCATTCGAATCCTTGCTTCATACTTAGGGTGATTTGCCAATTGTTGAACAGCTAAGCACATGATTTTGGTTTTTATGCTGTATTTTAGTCATTTCAATCGAATTATTTCGATTTTTTTGTCGATTGCACTCATACAGGATTGGTCAACAAGATCCAAAAGATCCAAAAGTTTAAGTGATCGAAAAAAGTGACATAAAAATTTGAAAAATCATTCAAAAATCATTCATTGTCTGTGCCTAATAGTTGCACAGGTAAAATTTACATCGTGCCTAATGTTGTCCGATTTTTTCCAATGGTTGAACATTTTAAAAACTTTCTTAAGGCTCTGTCATTATATATTCAAAGAGGCTGATATTTGTTACGGAAATTTATTATGAGAACTTCTAGTTCAAATGAAATCCAATTTGGAGGCGGCCCCTTTTGAGGGGGGTCTTCCATATAAACCGTTCAATGCACAGTGGGAAAATTCGAACCCACAACCCAAAAAAGACTGGAATATCATTTTTCACTCGTGAAATTTTCTCAGAAACTCAAATCTGCAGCTGAGTTTAAACGGAGTCATCTGAGTGAAGTGTTATTTGAACTTATTTGCCCAGTATTTAGCTTTTTCTTTATATGTTTTACCAACATAAAATTTGGTTTCATTGAAAACCCATAGAGGGAACTGGAAGGTATTTAAAACTTTTTTTAAAGTACTCATTTACAGGTGAAAGGATAAAAGAACGCGATCGGTTTTGCCCCCTTCTACCCCTATGAAGAAAATGGGATTTTATAAAATAATTGCTTTAGGACTCACTTGGAAGTTGATCGATATTTACATAATGAATATCAATTTAAAGCTAAAAATGGACTCAACCACGCCCAAAATTTCAGATCGTTCGTCTGATTGATTGAATATATCTATTCAAAAAGTTAGTTTATTTTGAATATCTTTTTCATGAAAGTGGGATTATTTGTAATAAAAGTAACCTCTGAAGCATGTCATAAATCTTCAAGAAACATTCATTTCACATTGCATCCTTCCAAACAATTTCCGACTGAAAAACTGTTTTGATCAAATTAAGTTTCAAGAAGTTATGACTGTTTATTTTTCTTCTGACATGAAATGCAGTTCTTTTAGATTTCTCGTCTCGAAAATTGAGAAACAGGATTCTTAGAACAAACTTTAGATTGCTTGCATTAAATGTTGAGCGACTGGTCGGGATAAAAGATTTCAAAATAAATCTGATAAAAAAGTAGTCCTTCAAAGCCAAAGCAGTTTAGGTGACTTTGACACTTTTCGGACATTGCAAGTTGTCCGACTTTTTAATACATAGATATGTTTTTCAACAAGAAAGAAAAAATATTTTCATTGAATAGAAAAAATATTTTCATTGAAATATGAAGTGTCTTTGAATAGATGTTGAATAATTGAGAATCAACATTGAGTGCACAAAATATGAAAATTCTGAGTGGAAAACAGTCAATTTGAGCTCAGAAATTACTTAAGTTAATAGTTAAATACCTAGTTAAAGTAGATATGTTTGTAAATAAAATCATTAGGAAATTTCAAATAAGTTTGTCTTTGATTTGATATTGATTTAACCTATTCTTAAGCTTCAGTTTTTTTGCCAACATGAGGAGATGCAAAGTATTTCACGGAAAAAGTTATAACCATTTCCAATTAAAAAATCCAAATCCATTGAATAGTATTGTAAAATTGCAGGTTTTGATTGCTCGGGCTTTCAATAATTTCATGACATGGTTTTGTCAAGGGTTTACAAACCAACAAACTCATTGGCTATGAAAAGCAATTAATTGCGATTTTTCATCTCCATCCTACGGTTGAACAGCTTTCAAATTAGCAAACAAAAACACTAAAATTTAAATTTTTTTTATCTTTTTTTTTGTATGACAGCAAACATCATTTCTGAAGTTCAAGTTAGGATTTGTATTTGTTCACATGAAATGTATTGCAAAAACCAAAAAAATATTTAAAAAATCCAAAAATGAAGTTTTTGAATTTTAAGTACATCTCTGGTGAATTTTGAATGAAAATTTTCAATTCTCGTACAAATGAAAACACGTTGCGCTTATTCAGGACTAATTTATTGAGTCCTGAATTTTCCAAAAAAATTATTGCTATTTTTGGCAGAAAAAAACAAGCAAACAAAGTTTTTGGAGGTATACAAATTAATAAATTTGAAATTTACATAAAAATCTTGCATTGGGCTTATGTACAACAATGGGACAGAAGGATATTGTGCGGACCAATTGTTGCATGATCCGACATTTTCTCTGGTTGTGTATGAATCGTATTTTTTTTCCAAAATCATGGTGTTAAAATTGTTCAACAAATGTTTCGTAAAGAAACCCGATACGAAAAATGCTTTGTTCTGACACGAAACCTCATTTGCCGTAGAAGGAATCTTAAGATTTCGTTTAACAATTAGCACAAAAATCGTGCGAAAAAAACATGAAAAATTAAAACTGTGTGTAGATACATATTTTACAGCAGAAAATATCGTAAAACGCCTCAATTCATCAGTAAACATGCCAATTAACATGATTCAGTATTTTTTTCGGGAAAAAGTTGAAAAACAGCTGAAATATTGACAATTAAATTCATGCTGTGCAACAATGGGTAAGGGGACAACGATTGGCAAATCACCCTATTAAAATATATTTGTTTAATTTTGTGCGAAAAATTTGCAATGTATGTACTTGAAATATAAAAAATAGCTACTTAACTCATCGTCCAAAAGTTTGGGATCAGTCTTCTAAAAACATGCATTTTCATTCCACGTGTATCTCTATCATTAAACGACGTATTGTTTATCTGGTAAGTTGATTTGGAAGCTAATGAGTTGCAATTTTTTTTACCAAAACTTAGTTGTCTTACAAGTTATTCTAGATCGGATTGGCTCATTTGCAAGCTTATAAATTGCACATAATTTGGAAGGTTTTAGCTCAAAAAATATATCACAAATGATTATCATCAGAACGTTAACCAAATTAAGAACATTAGGTTTAAATTAGTATGAAGTTGTGATAACATAAATATTGTGATTTTAAGATTTTTACTTTTAATACCTATTTCATAAGTAAGTGCAGGTCATAAGCTTTTAAATATGTTAATCCGATCTGCAATAACTTGTAAGATAACTAAGTTTTGGTCAAAACAAATTTGCATATTTTTTTAACGGACGGAGTATTTGGTGAAAATTATCAAAAAATGATGAAACTTTAGCTAAAGTTCTTATGCAGTTAGTCTTCAAAAATATTTCAACTAAATATCCAAGCAAGTTCAACACATTAGCTTCCAAATCAGCTTACCAGATAAACAATATGTTATTTGATAACAGAGATACACCTGAAATAAAAATGCATGTTTTAGAAGACAGATTCCAAACTTTTGGCCGTTACACCATACTACGGGGTGATCCCAAACTTTTGGACGATGACTTAAGTAGCTATTTTAGTACATTGCAAATTTTTCGCACAAAATTAAACAAATGTAATGTAAATGGAAAAAGGATTCGAGTGCAACTCGAATTTTGAAATTTGGTCCACCCCACCCTGAGATGATCGGGTTTGAATTTTAAGTTCGATTTTTGAAAAATGTCCCAACTTAAAGCTAAATTTGGAAGGTTTTGCTTACGATCTCTCGAATGGGATCAAAAGAATTCCAATATGTAATAAAATGGTTGAGATTCTCGATCAAAATTTTTATGTTTTTGGGGGGGTGATCTCAAACTTTTGGCCGGCAGTGTAAATTTTTCTAATCCTAAGATACGATTTGAACGCTGCTGATGTGGTTTGACGAAATATTTGAATTTCAAGTAATTTTCTTTCACTTTCATCTTATATTTTTAGGAATACTGCAAAAATTTTGTTCAGAACTGCCCCGTTTTTTTTTCGAAATAAAAAAAAACTCGGTCGTGCATATATTGTGTTGTGGAAACTATAATACCCTGAAGTCTGAGCGTCACCGGTTTTTTAACAACTAATTTCAGCTCAGCTATTCAGCTCAAGTTCGACCTTCATTTATTTTTATTTTGAATAAGCAGTTTCGAATTTCTTGCTAATTGTTTAGACATATTTTTCCCAAGTTTTGCCCTGAAATTTATTCTGTTTTTGATAAGCGAACTAGACATGACAAGTAATCTGATGTCCTTTCAGTAAGTGGTAAAATTTTTGAAAATCATCTGATCTTTCAATGAAGCGTTCTTAAATGAAACTGAACTATTGAAATCTTGGATAGACAAGATATCCATACTTGAACAAGATCTTACGCATTACACAACTGGTTCAAAATCTCAACGACTCAAAAACATGAGGGCCATTAAGAATGAAGTAATTGAAGGAAATGAATAAATCGATTTGTTTTTTTATTTCTTTCTTAAAATCTCGACAAAATATTCGACCGAGTTTTGATGATTGACAAATTTTACTTTACTTGAACAAACGCCGTTTTAAGAGATCCTATGTCTTTAAGATGAACCTAAATGTAATATTTGTCCTTTGAATTCAAGATTTCGTGCTAGTGCTATGCATTGCTCTACTAAATATCTGTAACAAAACAACTATAGATTTTATAAATTTTATAACTTTTATAGGGTTAAACAGTCATTGATAAATATTATTATAATGGATTTGTTCTTCCGTTTACATTTCAAACAAACTTTCTGAAACTAATGGTTTGAATTATAAATCACATTCCTGTGTATAATTAGCATAACTCAAATCCGTCGTTTTGAAGCACTTATTATCGAAAAATTCACTCGAGCTCTTTTATAACTTTTGTCAAATCATATTGTTTACAACAATTATTCACAAGTATACACCGATCGCCGTCTCATGTACACCCCTACAAGTACGACACAAAATTCCATCACAAACCGCCCTAAACGCAAATGGCAAATGGCAAATGACTCTCACAAACGACTAGAAGATGAAAACAATGCATCCGTTGTTCACATGTTGTGTGCTGATGACCCCTTTTGCTCGGACAGTCTACTATGATGTAGGTACTCGGCCTCTTCACACACATGGCCTGCTTGCAACTTTCCTAGCCCAAGGACTCGGCTAGATGAAGGTGGCTTTTGAAATATTCAACGTTGCTATCCAGTCCTAGTAGCCATTGGCCATCCTCCGTTGCCGGGATTTTGTTCTCTGGATGGGACACATTAATTATTCCATATTTAATTATTGCTCACTGTTGCCGTCCGGAGTTCAGCTTAGCAGCGATTAGCACACAAGAAGATTCGTTGTGCTGAAAAATCTCAAACCGGTCTCGGAAGACGGAGGAACACGCTACGGGAATCCAGAATCCACCGAGAGGAGTCATCTCCTGCTATCAACGCCACACAAAACAACGAACTCGATTGTGCCGTGCTGTATACGATGACGTTGTGCCATGTTGATGCTGTTGCTGCTGCTGTCGACTGCTTCTCGAGAACAAGTTGAAATACAACACGCGTGTCGGAGTCATCGCATCGGATGCTGCACGTGAACTGATTCTAGTTGACGCTCTCTCCCTCTCGTTGGACCGCTTTGGTGTTTTTGTTGCTGATATGGATGCTGCAAAACAAACCCATGCTGGGCGAGGAAATGTGCGCGCATGAGATTACTGCAAGGAGGCTGAGAATTCATCTTCTGGCTGGACCAGTCGGTGGGATCAACAACTTGTTGTGCGGGAGGAATCACCGCCTCCTGGTCGCCTCTCGGTCTGCCATCGCTAGCGTAGATGATTCCGGAATTGACAAGAGCTGGACCCCGAACAAGTGACGAGCGCCGGAATTTATAGCATACAAATGGTAGGAGAAAATGAGATTTCCCTGGGTTTTCGCCTGACAACGAGATGGGCCGTCCTCTAGCTTTGGTATTCCGATTTGAAACAGAATCGGAGCCAAAAGGGGCGGTCCGATCCGTGTGTCCCCAATGGCGATCCAGGAAAATTGATTTTTCGACTGCCAGTTATGAATCGTCATAGAATTGATAGTATCACTTGTTTTAATTCATTTTCAGAATTATAAACAAAGAAACTCGTTTTTGAAAATCCTTTAACAATAGCGAATTCAATTTCCTCGTTAAAGGTAGTAATCGAAGCGGAAACGCAACAAAAAAGAAAAGCGATCAGAACAATCCGAAAAGTGTTTGTGTTTTTCCGATCCCGATGGAGCCGCCCGATGATTGATGGATTACGAAAACGGTGTCATTTTCGAGAGGGCGGAACCTGCTCTCATTGAGGGTCGATGAGCCGTGACGAAGATTTTCCCCGGGTGCCAGTGAGGAACGTTTGAGTGGTTTCTGTTATTCCACGAACAATGAAGATTTGGAAAATTCGGTGATTGATCTTGCCTTTTGGAACAAAGTGAAAAACATCAGCCTCAGGACTTTTATTTTAAATGTATTGAGCTCTGATTCAATTGATTATTAATTGAGTGCGATCGTTTTTTCATTCAGAAAGACTGCGTAGTGCGTGAAGTGGTGATGTTTGAAAACCTTGAACGGGAATTCCTTTACACGAGAAAGTTTTTAGTTAAATCTATTACAGATAATTTCAATTTGGTTTTGCTAAATTTGAAATCAGACACTCAAATCATTAATTTGAGTAATGCGTTTCGTTGATCTGTAAATTTGATTACTAATCTGGTAATTTTTAAACAGATTTCCAATGAATGAAAAGGTCTGAGGTTTTCAATTCAAAAAAGTGTAAAAATTCTTTACTTGAGTGGAATTTTAGTTTGTTTCAGAATGTTTTTCTTTTCTAAAAAAGGGGGTTAAACATATGTACACGCGGGTAATTGAATAGAAAATCAGATTCAATTCTCATTTATTGTTGATTTCCGCTAATTGATATACTATATCGCTGCCAGTATATCTACTCGTGTGGTGCATAAAAAGGCCGCAGACAACAGGAAGTGATCAAATAATAAAAATAAAGTCTGTGAAATCACGGCATGGCCGTAGGGGGGGGGGGGGGGGAGCGGGGTTTGGGGTTTAAACCCCCTCCCCCAATGAGGTTCCAAAATAGCAAGCGAGGTTTTCTTCTCCACATTCAAAGTTTTAAATTCAGAACCAAATTATGATATTAGATTAAGGTTAATCATGAGTAACAATCTGGACTAAAAATGTATGCTAAACCTCATAAATCCATCCCAAGTTCAGAGTTCTGCTACACTTTTTCAAAATTTTCTCACTTGTTCATCGAAATGCAAGTCTGAATATTAAATTTTGAATCAAATTAAACCCATTTCGAAGGTTCTGATTCCATAATTTCCTTAACCAAAATTGTATTCCTATTTTCGTATTTTGGATTCTGTATCCAGTTCAGGATTCTTGATTTTCGGTTCGAATAATCATAAGAGATTTGAAATATAGAGCTGCTTTGAAATCATGGTTCAAATTTGGTTTTGCATTTTTTACAAATCTAAATTATATTTTGCGAGATCATATGCATTTTCAACATTTTGGAAAAGTTGTCCAGATATGAAAAAAAGAGAAATTTGGTTTTATATATTCAAATTTGAAGTTTTTAAACTTAGTTCTTACACAAAATTCAAAAATTTACAGCTTCGAAATGGCAATACAAAATTGAAAGGTCAGATTCATATCTTTGTGTATTCCGTATTTTAGTTCTCGTTCACAATACAGATTAAAAATTAAATAAATAATTTAAAAAGCTAATTGAGATTCAACCTGAACTACAGAATTCAAATGGTAGATTCATAAATGAGGGCTCATAAAATTCTGATCTGGAATTAGATTTGGAAGTCGTATTCTTTGTGCATTTGAAAAATCGTATGAAAATTTGAATACAGATTAAAAGTGCAATTTCTGAATTCAGGTTCAATTTCAAATTCAGAATGCAGATTCAAAATTCAGAAAATGATTTAACTTTTAAATGAATTTTAAAACCAACATATTTGTTGAGGAATTTAGGTGATCATGTACTTATCACATTACGGACCAAATATGAGATATCTCGATTTTTCGTTTGCCATTAGTGTGATACACTTGGAAGTATAACTCGAATGGACTGAATTTGAGTGTTAAACTTTGGTCGACAAAATTGAACACAACATTTACATAACTCAAAAATGCTAAATTTGTTAAATTTAGTCCAGGGGTTTATGAGATAATAAATGTCGAATTTCAGTGTTTCTGATCATAGATTTCTTCGTGGTCCTTAATGTGTTGAGATTGTTTGTCAATTCAATTTCCAGATTTCAATTTTTTAAACAAAATAAGTTTGTAAACAAAAATAAAAGCTGAAATTTCTGTGCTTTGTTTCATGCGGCAAACCCAAATTTTGTTTTCAAAAATCATCCACCGGATTTTCATTATGGAATTGATTCTTTATAAAAAAAAATTGCTGTTTAAGGAACATTTTCATCTAAAAAATCTGCACAAAATTCTATATTTTCCAAGTGTATACTGTTTAACAATATTAACACATTAAAGACACCAAAATTTGATATTTTAAGGTTCAGAAATCAGTTTTTTAAAAGGAAGATTGGGCTTGTTTGATTCGAGTATAGAATAGGTTTTTTTTTTAAACTAAAAGACTATCCTAGAAAAAACTTATTTTATGCCCGAATCAACTAAGTTTGATCAACCAGACTCTTAAATTAAGAGCCTTAATCAAATTCAAGGATTTAAACCATGAATAATCATATAGTAACAAACATATTTTTTTTATATTCGTAAATTGTTGGGCAAAAAATCATAGGTAAAAATCAGAATCATTTCATTTCAGAAAACTGCTACAAAAGTTATCAAAACAACTTTAAAATTTGTATTTCATATTCAAAATATGTTGTCCATGTCACAAATATTCTAAATGAAAAGATTTTGCGACTAGTTTATGTCAGTTTTTGTATTTTTTCGTAATAAAACTGTTTGTTTACATTATGTTTCATACGACTTAATGAAAGCTCACGCGAGAAATATTTTTCAATAAAATATATTTTTCAAATTACATCGTTTTTAAGATCATATTTTAAAGCTGATAAGCCGTAGGATGAAAATTATAAATTGTTATTTTTTTGAAATGATTATAGTAAGGTTGCCAGATTGCCCGGTTTTATCTGGGTTTGCCCGGATATTTGATACCAAATTTAAGAATAGCCCGGCCCGGCCTGGTTGTCCGGATTTCATTGAAAAATGCCCGGATTTTGCCCGGATTTTTTCACTTTATTTGGCAAATTGAACAAAATAAAAACAACAAACACCTCCAAAAAGAAATTTTTTCAGCAATTTTTTTTCATATTTTTTCTTGAATTTTGTTGAGCAATTCCTCAGTTTTGACAAAATATGCCCGAATATTACCCGGATTTATGGTCGTCAATTTGAAATCAAATGCTCGAATTTTACCATGTTTTTATATAAAAATTGCCCGGATCGTTCGGCCCGGATACGTGCTGAAAAAATTCTGGCAACCTTATATTAAGGGGTGATATGGTCGAAATTTGGTCAATATCAACTTGACGTATTTCTTTCAATTTTGCATTTAAAAAACCTGAACACCCCTGGTGTGTGTAGAATGTTGCTCCTTTTTTGATTTTGGAATTCACTCTTCAGTTGTCAAAATGCCGTCCAAGGAATAAGAGCAGCGTATAAAAAATTTTGCTCGCGCATCGCGAAAATCCGAGCTACTCACACGCAAAGCTGGCAAAATCGCTAAAAGTTGCCAAATCAACCGTAACAAATGTAATTGAAGTGTTTGGGGAACGTTTGTCGGCAGCCAGGAAGTCTGGACCGAGGGGAAATCGAAAACCGGAAGCCGCTGAGACGACAAAGAGAGTTGCCGGTAGTTTCAAGCGAAACCCTAACCCCTCTCTCCGAGATGCCGCAAATAAGCTGGGTTCATCATCTACAACCGTGCATCGAACCAAAAAACGAACCGGACTATCGACTTACAAGAAGGTAGTGACTCAAAATCGCGATGATAAACAAAATACGACGGCCAAAGCGCGATCCCGGAGGCTGTACACGACGATGATGACGAAGTTTGACTGCGTGGTAATGGACGACGAAACCAACGTCAAAGCCAACTACAAACAGCTTCCGAGACAGGAGTTTTATACGGCAAAAGGAGGAGGAAAGGTAGCAGATATTTTCAAGCACATGAAACTGTCAAAGTTCGAAAAGAAATATCTGGTTTGGCAAGCCATCTGTACCTGTGGCTTCAAAAGCAGCATTTTCATAGCTTCCGGGACTGTCAACCAATAAATTTACGTTAAAAAAGTTTTTGAATAAATTTCTGCTGCCTTTCTTGAAGAAACACGGTTGTTCCGTACTGTTTTGGCCGGATTTGGCATCTTGCCATTACGGTAAAAAGGCCATGGAGTGGTAAGCCGCCAACAACGTGCAGGTGGTTCCCAAGGACAAGAACTCTGCCAACACGCCAGAGCTCCGCCCAATTGAGAAATACTGGGCTATTGTCAAGCGGAACCTAAAAAAGACCAAAAAACTGCTAAGGACGAGCAGCAGTTCAAGGCAGACTGGCTTTCTGCGGCGAAAAAGGTGGACAAGGTGGCTGTTCAAAATCAGCTGGCAGGGGTTAAGCGTAAGGCCCGGCAATTCGGATTTGGAAAAGCGGAAGCCTAACTGAATATTTTTCCTGAATTTTATACTAATTAAACTTGAAAAAGAAATTTAATTTGATTTTTTAAATAATCGATTTAACCGATTTACACGCGTTTTCCCATGACCAAATTTTGACCGTATTACCCTTTATAGCTTATTTAATAACAAGTTTAACAGATACGATTCAAAATAAATCAGAATCAACGTTTTCAATTTTTGCGATTTCCAATAAATTATAGATAAATTATTGACGATGAAATTAATGATGATCTTTATTGTAAACTAGAAATTTACTAGAAAATTCATTTGTAACAGTCTAGTTTACAAATTTGAAATCCATATTTCAGAAACAGCAGAAATAGAGTGCGAATCAAATTTCGAATTAATTCAGAATTTAAAGCTTCGGACATAAAAATCAGTGCACAGAAACAGAGTATATAGAATATAACTGCAGATTTAAAAAGAAATCGAAACCCAATTGTAAAATAAATTTTGGACTGTAGTTCATAATTGAAAGTTTAAACTGACAATGAACACGTTTGATAATAGGTGGTTTATTGAGTGTTCAATAAGAAACTGATAGAAATATTTATATGGAATTCAAACTTTTGTTATAAATATTAAAAACACGAAGTAAATATTAATTTGTTTAAAATTCCACATAAAAACTTAGCTTTACAGCTGCTACTTCGAATCATTTTCCGAACTTTGAATAGATTATTTTAAAAATATATGATTGATTCAAGAAACAGTAAAACATTATTAATTTTAGAGCGTGATTTTTGTAGTATTAAAATTTTAAGCTCTCAATGTATTGTCTTCGTCTTTTGGAATAATGATTCCTAGGACCAAATGTGAAAATTATATTTTTCATACCGAAAATTCCGCTTTACAGGCTTCTAAGATGATTATTTTTTCAAAACCCAAAATTTCAGAATAAATAAACCGAGACTAAAACTACAACTAAAAAAACGATTCTTTGAAATTTGGGTTTTTTTTTGGGAAATCAAAACTAATTATGAAAATGAAACAGATTAGCTTTTAACAATTCAGAAAGAAATGTTTCAATGTGTACCTACATTTTAACACTTTGAAAACTTTTGGTAGATTTTAGCGTCCTGAACTCTAATCTATTGTCAGATTTTGTCTGTCACCTCTAGTTTTGGTGATGTGATGTTTATGAGTTTTAAAATGAAGTTAAGTTTCATTTTGAGTAGGATCAATTATTTATAACTGATGAACTAAGAAACCTTCATTTAATAAATAAAACTGATCCTAAATTTGTCAATTATACTTATTCAATTAGGGAATAATATTCTGATGAATATAATAAAAACTGATCTTAAACATTTAAATTCTACAGTTTTAAAATAAAATGAAAACTATCATCACTCGTATTACTGACATTAGCGAAGAAAATTTGAAAAAAAGTATTTTATTGCATTCAACAAATTTTTCAAATTCTGGAAAACGGTTTGATGTTTGCTTTAAAAGATTTCCAAAATTCAATCTGGTTAAACACTTTAAAAAAAGTCGTAAAAACAAATAGAAATTATTTATAGCATTTTTCACAGAAGTTAAAGGTACTTGCGGTCTTGAGAAAAGCTGATATTAATTTTAAACCTTTATTTTAAATTTTGAGAGTTTTTCTGAAAAAATGCAGAAATTTTCTAAATGATTTTTATCTATTTTCAAGAGTTATTTAAAAAATAAATGCTGATAGAAAAAAAACAAATTGAATATTTGAATTAAGAGGTCCCACATTAATCATTATAAGTTCTTTAATTCTCTGTAGGGGAGATAAGGGCATTTTTTTTTTTTTTTTTTTTTTTTTTTTTTTTTTTTTTTTTTTTTTTTTTTTTTTTTTTTTTTTTTTTTTTTTTACAAGATGGAAATTTGACTTCAAACCATAACAGCCAGGTGTTTGCTGCCGTGTGTGGGTTCGTCCCACTAAAACCACCTTGGGCTTCGTGTGCCAGATGTGCCCCTTGGTTTCACCCTATGATACTACATCAAGGGGTAGGCTGTGCTCATGCACTTATACATCTCACCCTTTTCCTCTTTCTCAATTTCTCCCCAATTTCTCCTTGATCATCGTTCTGCTTTATCCTTCTTCCTCCTTTTCCTTTTCCTCTATCGTCAACTTCAGACTGGTACGGAAGACCCCGAAACGTGTGCCGGTTAGGTAACGCTTTCATAATAACTCACGCCCGTCACAGCATCCACTATCCCGGGGACCTCGAAACGTGTGCCGGTTAGGTAACGCTTTCATAGTAACTCGCGGCCGTCACAGCAACCACTTCCGCAGGATTTCTAACCACCAAGGCATGGCCGATTGAGAAACTACCAAGCTAGAATCCCGACACGACCACCCCGAATGGTATCTCCGCTTCCTTTTGCTGCAGGAAAGATCGTAGCTGAGTACGTGAGACCTTTTAAGTCCCACCACACGTATGAGTCCAGATTAGGGTTATACCGCGCCCTAAGATCGCGTTGCTTTTGAATTGAAGTGTCATACGAGGCCCAAGACCTTTCATTAGCTTGTCAAATTTGGTTGACTATCTCGCTCTCTCCGTTCATCATCTTTCCTGATCCTTATCAGATCGCGCATGATTTGCGAGATTTCGTCGACTATAGCACGCCATGACTGTTCGTCGCGACACATTTCACTCACTATGTTTTCAGCGTTCAAATTTTGAAGTTGTTGACGCCTTGAATTGAACCTGGGGCAGATAAAGATAGCATGTTCTGCCGATTCCTCCGTCTCTACGCATTCCGGGCAATAAGGCGAGCTGATAAGCTTAAACCGATGAAGGTATTGCTTAAAGCACCCATGACCCGAAAGGAACTGCGTCAGGTAGAAGTTGACCTCTCCATACTTCCGATTTACCCAGTCTGAAAGTCTCGGGATTAGCCTATGCGTCCATCTTGCGTTGTTCGATGCGTCCCATTGCTCCTGCCACTTGAGCATTGACGCTGCTCGTTGAATATTACGTACTCCTCTAACAGCTCTTGATTTGTAACATTCCATATCCTCCGCCAGAGTTATGTCGATGGGAACCATGCCCGCGATGACAAAAGCTGCATCTGCTGATATGGTCCTGTACGCACAGGAAACTCGCATGGCTATCAACCGATGTGTGCTTCGTAATTTGGATCTGTTGCGCTCTACCTCTATCGCGGAGCTCCAGGCCGCTCCTCCGTATCGTAGTTTCGACAGTGCTACGCTCGCAAGGAGACGTCTCTTGCTGCTCTTTGGACCATGGCAGTTCGGCATAATCCAGGCCAATGAATCTATGACTTTCGATGCACTTTCGCAACAGTATTTGACATGCGCACCAAAACTTAAGCGATGATCGACCATTACTCCAAGGTATTTCAGCTGCTGTTTCGAAGATGTCGTGTGCCCTCCAACAGTAATCTCCATGTGCGGCACAACTCTTTTATTGGTCACGAGCAGAACTTCAGTTTTATGGTGAGCTATCTGAAGCTTAACTCCCTCCATCCAGATGCCAACCCTTTCTACGGACACCGTTGCAAGGTCTTCTACCTCCTCGATTGTTTCGCCGGTAATCATGAGCCAGAGATGTTAAAATCGCGAGTCTACATACTCGCACTTTGCCCTTCTTTGCAGAAAGATTTTATTCCGTTAACCTCAAACTGCAATGATGCTATCGATAGTTCAACTCGAAAAGCATCAGGAAGTAAGCTTCGGGTAAACTCGGCAGGAGTAAACAGCAATCGGGGGAAACATCAGCGAAGCGAACGTACAGTTCTGCGAATTCAAAATTCAAATCGTTTTCGTTCGGCAGCCGAACACATCAATCGGACAACGCATGGGGGCGTGGCTAAAAGTGATAGATACAAGGGAACGGGAAACGAGCGAGAGAAGGGTGCGAGGAATGTTAACTCGGCCCATCGGGCAACGATCGCTCGTGTGCATTCGTGTATGGTAAGCTTCGTTCTGTTGTTTTGTTGGTGTGATTTTATTCCTGCGAGGCATGGAAAACATCAATGCAGAACTGTACTCTTCGTTTTGTGTGCAATCACGTAATGATTGGAACGAAGATAAAATCAATCTGCACACAACAAGTTAAACTCGGAAGAAATCAGCCGAATGATTTTTTCCGAAGCGAGTTTACACACCTCTGTCATGAGCACGATATCGTCAGCAAATCCGACTATCTGCACGCCTGCTGGTAGTTTCAGCGTTAACACCTCATTATACATGGCATTCCAAAGCACAGGTCCGAGTATGGAACCCTGTGGAACACCCGCTGTTAGGGCAGTAGATCGTATCCCAGTTTCGGTTTCGTACGTCAGGATTCGATTTTCGAAGAAGCTTCCTATTATCCTGCAGAGAGTATTGGGAACAAGCATCCTGTGAAGCGCTTTGGCAATCGCTTCCCAACTGGCATTGTTGAAGGCATTCTTAACGTCGATCGTCACAATGGCGCAGTGACGAACACCTGTTCGCTTCTTTTTATATGCGCGCTTCGCGTACTCTGTCACCATACGGATGGCGTCCACCGTAGATCTCCCTTTCCGAAAACCGAACTGTCTGTCCGACAGTCCACTTCCGCCTTCTGTGTAGATAATAAGTCTGTTTAATATTATCCTCTCCAGTAGCTTACCCAGGGTGTCCAGCAGACAAATGGGTCTATATGATGATGGATGCCCTGGGGGTTTCCCGGGTTTCGGTAGTAGCACCAACTTCGCCGTTTTCCACAAATTGGGAAAAGATCCCTCGTCGAGACACTTTTGTAGCACCACTCTGAAGGTATCCGGAATGGTCTGTACCGCCACCTTCAGCACTGCATTTGGGATTCCGTCCGGACCAGGGGCCTTATTCACCGCAAGTTTCTTAGCGATAGCCACGAGTTCTTCGTTCGTTACTGGCTCGATGTCGTGGGCACCCGCGTCGTACGGGGTAAGTGGCCACTGCGTCGGGCCATGCTGCGGGAAAAGATGTGCAACGATCTCTCTCAGTTTTTCCGGACACTTTTCGGTCGGCGACCTTGGGCCACCGAATCTCGCCAGTGCAACTCTATAGGCTTGGCCCCATGGGTTATCATCTACGCTCTGGCATAACGCTCTGTAGCAGTTTTCTTTGCTTGTTTTAATAGCTCGCTTAAGTGCCACCCTGGCTGCTCGGTAAACGGCACCTCTCGTTTCTCTATTGGCTTCATTTCTCGCCCGTTGAGCTCGTCGTCTCGCTTTTAGACAGCTAGTACGAAGCTCAGCTATTTCTGAAGTCCACCAGTAAGCCGGTCGTCGCCACCACTTCGGTGTATTTCTTCTGGGCATGGTCATGTCGCACACCGCTACCATCATTTTCGTCAGCTGCTCAGCATTATGGACCTGGGATGAGTCCTGCATGTATACAGCTTCGGTGCACACTTCCTTGTCGAACACTTTAGTCTTCCATCTCCGCTCGTGCACTGGCAGCTGCCTTACTGCCACCGGATTTCGGTTTCCTACGCTATAGCGTATCGCCTGGTGATCGCTGTGGGTATAATCGTCACACACTCTCCAATTCATATCAGTTTTTAATGATGGACTCGCAAAGGTGATATCGATCACTGACGTTCTGTCTGGTAATCCATGCTTGCGATAGGTGCTGATGGATCCAGTGTTGCACAGCTCAACTTCCAGTCTTGCGAAGGACTCTAGTAGACTGTGGCCCCTAGGGTTGTTGCACCTACTACCCCAGTTTACCGCCCAGGCGTTGAAGTCTCCTCCTATTACAACAGGGGCCTTTCCTGCCAGTTCGTGAGTGAGTTCATCCAACATTGTGTTGAACTCCCCGATCGTCCATGGGGAGATAAGGGCATAATGGCCACCTTAAGGAAAACGCTGATTTATCCATAGAAAACAGCTATAATATGTGACTAACATCATTGTTTTGTGTTCAGACACTCAAAAAGTCTATTGTCTAACTTGCAGACACTTCAAGAAGTAGATAAAAACGTTTAAACATGCATTTTGAATTTTTTTTGCAGAAAGCTGAAAATCGGTCACTGTAGGGGCATAATGAGAACCTCCACTGGGGCAGTATAAGCAACATAAATCGGGGCACGATGAGCGTTTTCTGGCGTGGAAAAATTTTAAAATTTATTTAGCAATAAAATTTAAAAGAAATCAAATACTTTCAAGTATGCTAAGCTAACATGAATCCACCAAAAGTTTAAGACTCAACGATTTAACCCCTTAAACTTATCCCGTTCGCACGGCCTTGCCCGGGCGTTATTCTTTTTGGATGACCATATAAAGATGGTTTTTCGATCAAAGGTTCTTTTTTTTATTTTAAAAAAAATAAACGGACATCTTTCCAAAAAATGCCGTTCGAAAATGAAAAAAAATTTCAAAACTAATAATATGAACTTCTTGATTTGGCGAAGTTTAAACTGCTTTTAATTATTGTAAAAAGTCGTACACAATTTTATTTTGTATGAGGTTTCTGCAGCTTTGATTATCACAAAATCAATGGGGCCTTGATGCTCCAATATAAAGCTTTTTATGCTTGTTGAGGGATAGTCACTCTTTACAATTTCTTAAATGCTGTAATGTATGCATGTATGCTGTTAATATATGTGGCTCATTTTGTTTAAAGCTGTGTAAACTGTATTTAACCTTTGTGTACCTCATTCTTATGTTTGGTTATTGCTACTGGTGCAGCATTTACTCTACCTATAGATAAGTGATGGTAAAAGATGAATGAAAAACCAGAAAAAAATCCTGCCAAACAAGTGGATTTTTTCAAGTGATCTAGGGGCTGCAGTAGCGCTAGGTATTTTGTTCATTTCCGTAAAATGAGGAAAATTAATTTGGTGTCCATTTCCATTTCCATTACCGCGCACAACGATTTTTATTTCGGGGTGCAGATGAGCAGATAGCGAAAAAAAAAACCATCCTCCATTCTGACTACACATACAAATGGAGATTTGCTGTTGTAGTTGGGGAACCGAATTACATTTTCATTTGCAATCATTGGAACAAATGGCATGTTGACTTTATTATGACATCTAATTAGGTTTTGTCAAATAGATGTGTACGTCGAAGGGTAAATGTTCAGTAGTAATCGAGCCACAATTCGAGCACTATTCAAACTTTGTTAATTGATTTCACTGTAAGAATTAAGGGTTGCTGAAATACCCATAAAAATTAAATCAGTAGGTAAAGAAGTGTTTAAATTAAGATCAATTTTAATTAAAAAAGATGTTTATTTCATGATAAATTATTAGTTTTATAACGTTTTCATTGTTTGTCGTAATTTTTGATTAGAATTTAAACTATTAATTTGCTAGGAATTTCTGTTGAAGGGTTAAAAAATATATAAAATCCCTTCAACAGTTTCACGAGAGTTCTTCAGCACTAAAAGCTTCTTCCAGTAATGGGAAGCGTTCAGCTTTCAATAAGCTCAACAGGTTCACTCGAGTACATAAATCAATTTCCTCTTAACCTGTGACTTAGCTCGGTTATTTTTCCAAATGGCCGTTGCAAATTACCGGCTATTTACACAGATCATAATCTAAACTATCGTTTTCTAGTTAACCAGTTCCAATTACCCGTGGCGTATAAATATGTTCTGCCGCCCTAATGTGAGTGCGGTGATGGTGTAATAAAAAGAGCACACCACAAAACCCACTCAGTCTAACTCTAGCAGGAGGCACTTGATGGTCGCCCCTCCAATTACATAACCGCATCCGAACAAAGTCATCAATGTCAGTCATCCAGCCCGAGCTCACAGAATATGCATGCAGCATCCCTCGGTTTAAACAAATCCTAGCCCGGTTCACGAACAACGAAACCGGCAATGCAAAAAACCGCAAAGAACCATGGCCAATCCTGGCAGCGGGCATCAGGCAGGCAATCACTTGTTCTGGCGCGTGTTCTCCCGAGAGTGCTATTATCCTGGCACCTTTACAATTTCTCCTCCGCCCTTCCTCCTCGCAGCATCCGAGTATTTAGAGTTTACCGGGACCAGGATTTCCTTTACAACCATCCCGAAGCCGAAGGTCCATCTTCCCCCGGAATCGATAATTGAAGGGATTGGAAACTCATTTATCACTGTTTCCTTCCCGGCGTTTTTGGGCTGCCAAAGTTTACTTTGACGCTTTGCCAAAATGATGAAAAGAAGCATTCAACTCATTCCGGTTGCTTTGAGGAAATTGTTGAAAACCAACTTCCCTGCAAGGTAGCCATGTAATCAATTTTCGGTCTGATTCAAAGCTAAGCAGCAGCATCTAAGGAGGCGGGAAAAACAAACAAACAAACATAAATGATGCAGCCGGAGCCTTTCAAGTTTGTTTTCCGAGTTACTTTTACTTTACCGACGACTGGAGAAATTTCCGTCTAGCCTAGCCTGCTTCGTTGGATGAATGAATGAATGAATGGTTTAATCTTTTTCCCATCCGTCATCATTTTGATCCCAATGAGGAGGCCAAGCCGTCGTGGTGTCATCTGGTTTTTCCGATATTTATATCCCAGTGGCACATGGCTTAGCGGCCTATACCTTCTTTATCTGCACCAGTGGCCTCCCGAAGGAAAGGAAAATTTAAATTCGTTTTTAATCCGTTCCGCGTTTCTGCTGACACACGAATTGTTGGGAAGAACAAACTCTTCCTTCCCGGTCCTCGGGTTCCGGCGGACGACGACACGGCGTCTTATCTCGACATGCCGATCTTATTGATGTTGACTTCGACGCTCCCATGTAAACTTTGAAAAAAGGTCGGCAAACCGCCGAGTGATTCCTTTTGCATACCTACCTACCTTTTTAGTTAGCCGATGTTGATCTCCTGGAAAGGACGGGTTAAAGCTCGAAAATTGCTTGAGGGCATCCTGAGGGTAAAATATTAATAGCGAGTTATAAATAATTAATCACTAAATTGATGCAAATAGAGTAAGTTGAATGACCAACTCAAAGGGTTGACAATTTGGTAAAGCCTTTAAATTTTCGTTTTGGGCCGTTCAAATATTACGTACGTTTTTCGACCATTTTCGATACTTCTCCCTACGTAACACATTTGTATCAGATTTTCAGCGAAAAATCCACAAAAATGGTTTTTTTACTACGAAAGTTTCGTCTGTGCATTAGCCATTAGAATGGTGAAGTTTGAAGAGTTTTGTAACTTGTGAATGCTTGATAATTATTTTTTATCATGAAACATCTTACTACCTACTTATAAACGAATATAACTAACTGACCCGGTAAACTTCATTCTAGCCTAATTTTAATGATAAATTTTTAATGTTAAGTTGTTTCCACATTCGTCCTTTCGTCGCTGAACAACTATAGTATGAAGTATTCTACGAAAAATGCTGTTGAATTTTTGTGTAAGGTAGAGTTATGCTAATGTGGCATTTGTAAATTGCGAATGAAAACTCTCCAGAACGTCTCGAAAAATAGTTTGTTTTGAGTTGCATTAAAAATTAATTTTAATGGGATCCCTGAGATATTGAAAGTGAGATGTTTGATTCCAAACAATAGATCATTTCTTTAGGTCCTCACATGCTAGTGATGCAACTTTATGAAGATAATCACTTTAAAATTGTTCGAGTCAAATTGCTAATCAAACCTACGTGAAGGGTGTTTGGATCTAAATCGATTATCTATTTGTTTATTAAGAAAACAGAGTTTTTTTAAAGTTAAATATGTATAAAAGACGGAAAAAAACATAGTAAAGATTCCGGTCGACCCAGTCCAAATTGGCGTTTGGCGCCTGCCATCAGATTTTGTACAGATACCTTATCAACTTTCTTCGCCGCAGAACGCCGATTGCTTTGAACTGCTTCTCACTGCTGACAGTTTTTTTGGGTCTTCTTAAGGTTCTGCTTAACTATTGCACAATATGTTTCGATTGAGCGAAGTACTGGTTTGTTGGGAGGGTCTGAATATTGTAAGCTGCATACTACTACACTGCCTTTTTTCCATAACGGCCTTATGTCAAATGCGGCTAAAGCAGCGCAAACAAGTAATTTTTCCTCAGGAAAGGCAGTAAACGCTTTTGAAGACACTCTCACGTAAATATCCTGGTTGACGGTACCAGTTGCAACGAAAATGTCGCTTTACAAGCCACAGGTACAGATAGCTTCCCAAACGAGATATTTCTTGGCCAATTTTGATAGTTTAATATGCTTGAAAATGTCTGCCACCTTCCCCATTCCAGTTGCTGTATAACACTTTTGGTCGAGAAGCTGTCTGAAGTCTGCCTTGGCGTAGGTTTCGTCGTCCATTACAACGCAATCAAACTTTTTCAGCAACATCGTATACAGCTTCCGATATCTTGTTTTTGTGGTATGGTTTTGCTAATCGTTACGTTTTGGAGACTATAATCTTTTATAAGTCGAAATTCTGGATCGTTGTTTAGCTTCATGCACGGATGTACACAATATTCCCTACTTATTTGTGACATCTCGAACGGAAAGCTTGGGGTTGCGCTTGAAAGCCCAAGCCATTCTGTTCGTCACTATGGCTCCCTGCTCTCGATTTCCCCCAGATCCAGGCTTACTAGTTGTCGACAAATTTTCCTCGAACACTTTTATTACTTTGGTAACGGTTGATTTCGCCACATTCAACGATTTGGTGTTTCAGCGTTCGTGTAGTTTGGATTTTCACGACCCATGTACAAATCTTTGATTTGTAGCTGCTTTTGCTTGGAAGCCATTTTGAAAACTAAATACCCTATGTCAAATTCCAAATAAAAGCATCATTCTTAACACGCAAACACCTACAAAGTACGGGGTGTTCAGTTTTTTTTATATGAATGATTTGGAAAAATACGGTAAATTCAAGTTGACCACTTTTTGATACGAACACTCTTTATGTACCAACATTGGTAAAAATTACTAGCAAATGCACGGAAGTGCTCTCCTTATTTTCGGAGCTGGAAATAAGAGGATAATTTCTAAATATCAAAAATTATTTGTCTGTTGTCCCACAAAGTGTCCCATGGCATCTATGTATTGCAGATTGTCGAATCGTTTAACAGTACAGTAAATATCTAGCTAAAATCGCACAGCGCTGAATACTATTATTGATTGTAATGGAATCGTATGAAAAAAACTCGGTTGGTCGAGGATAAAGAAACTTATAAAGAGATCCAAAGAATGTTGAAAGATGCACATCGTTAATCCTATTCGATATATATTTCAAAAATCGAAAGAGAAATTAAATCCAATCCACGCCAGTTCTGGAAATTCGTCAATTATAAATAGAAAAATAAACAGAAGTTCGTGAACATAAAGTATAGAGACAGTACTTCTACGGATTCTCAAGGCTCCGCTCAACTTTTTGCAGAATTTTTTAAAACGAGTTACCAAGTTACCAGTCATCGGAAGCCTCTGGTTTATTAGTAACTCCACAAGACCCCCTAGTAAATGAAATTTGTTTGACGATTCTCGAAATCAAGGCAGGTATCGAAGATCTAGACCCTACTAAATCATCTGGTCCTGATGGAATACCGAACACGTTGATCAAAGCTTGTTGCAGCGAATTGGCGCGCCCTTTGATGTTATTGTTCAATTCATCGCTACGTGCAGGATTATTTCCATCCATTTGGAAGCTATCACGAGTGACTCCAATTCATAAAAAAGGATCGAAACATTTGGCAGAGAACTACAGAGGAGTGGCTATATTTACTCTCAGCATTACTCAAACTCTTTGAAAAGCTAATTCATCAGCGGCTTTATCCTATAATCGAGCATAGGATTTCGCCTTGCCAACACGGTTTCTTTAAGAGACGGTCAGTGGTAACGAATTTGTGCGAGTTCACTACCCTTTTATTGGATTGGATGGTTAAGGGATATCAAGTGGACTGCAGTTACACTGATATGTCTAAAGCCTTTGACGTAGCAGGAATCGACGAAATCTTGGAAGCGTCTTCAAAAATAGGTATCGGAGGAAACATTCTTATTGGATAAAGACCTACCCAATGAACAGACGACAATTCGTATCGGTAAATTCAATTAGTTCGAAACCATACAAAGCGTCTTCAGGAGTACCTCAAGGTAGTCACTTGGGACCCCTTCTCTTCATTCTATTGATGAACAGCTTACCAGAAGTGCTTTCGGACGCATTCGTGCTTATCTATGCCGACGATGTAAAATTATACAAGCCTGTTAAAAGGATTAATGATTGCGAAAAACTATAACGTGATTTGGATGCGTTCACAGAATTTACGACCAGAACAAAACTGAAACTGAACGGCTCAAAATGCGCAGTCATATCATTTACGAGGAGCTTCACACCGATCCAGCATACTTACTCTCTAGGCGGAGAAGACATAAGCAGAGTTTTCAGCGAACAAGATTTGGGCGTTAAACTGGATTCCGGATTGACTTTCAAGGACCACATAAATAGCCTAGTATCAGACGGACTTGCACTTTTTGGAGTGGTGAGGCGGTTTGCTGGAGAGCTGGAAGACCCCTACACAATAAAAAGCCTGTACGTTACCAATGTACCATGTGCATATAAATCGAATGGAAGCCGTCCAGAAGCGATTCGTGAAATTCGCAGTTAGGAATCTTGGTTGGGCAGACGACATGCCAGAGTATAAAAATCTGTGTCACTTGGTGGATCTGGATTTGTTAGAACACCGGCACCGCATCAACGATTTTTTATTCTTTTTAAAAATAGATCGAGGTATCGTGAATTCGACCTTTTTGAGTTCCCGATTAAGGGCTAATTCCAGTACTTAGACTCTTAGACAACGTAGACGTTACGCTCTTGAAAATTGAAGAACAAATCACAGTCGCAACGAGCCAGCATTCCGATTTATGAGAGAAGTTAACAGCATTAATAATGTTATAGATTTAAACTGCAGTGATCAAAAAGTGAAAAATCAGTATGTGTTATATTTAAGGAGGCAACTATATCTAATATATAAAGATGAGTTGGACTATATATGTTTGTTTGTTTGTATGCACCTTATACAAATCCACACCGCTTAACCGATCAGCTTGAAATTTGGTACAGAGATGTAGTTAAACCATGGTAAGGTTTTAGTAATAGTTTTGAGCCCCTCCCACCTAAGAAAAAGGACCCTCCCATACAACTTTCGTTTTTATTCCCACAAATCCAAAGTCATGGCACCCGTTTGGCAGCCGATTTTCGTTTCCTTTGGCGGGTTGTTTTCACCATCACCATGGGCCGGGCGTAAGAAACTACTATCCAGAGTTCACGTGTACTGGAAAGCAAATCAAAGCTTGCTGAGCGTTAAAGATTTGAAAGGGGAAATTTTGGCGGGTGTTTTTTGTACCTTCTACTGCTGAAAGCACGTGGTACCGGTAGATACGAGAATTTTGGATGCAATAATGAGCTAACATTTCGGATTGAAAAATACAACTAACCTGTAAAGTATGTATTGACTTGAATTGTAGTGGTTTTCAAAGTACTCCCTACCACTGCTGCAGGGCTTTGGAGTCTATAAGAATATACAGTGTGTGAAGTATGGATGCAATGATTTATCTTCATTATGAATTAGGATTGAGTGCTGAAAACATATTAAGTAATTTTCTTAAAATCGAACTTTTTAGAACCAACCATTTTCGTATTTTTAGAATTCCTCATAGAGAAAGATAAAATATTTAAATTCAGAGTTAAAAGTTGAGAGCTGTGATGTCAACGCTTTGAAAGCCGTCTCAAAAATTTAACGTGCATTATCTGGAAAAACCAAATCCAACGCAAAAAAATTTAATTTGAAATTAAGTATGAGGTTTTAAGTTTAATACAATTCAATTTTATTGGTCAATCTATAAGTTTTGTAAAAATGTTGATTATCAATGTGTTCAATTTTACCATCCAATTATGCGCAAACTTAAACCGTTAAGTACTGCGAATTCAATCAAGTTATTTCCAAGAATTTTTACTTTATCACTCTTCACAATAATTAATGAGATTTTTTTCCAAGATTGTACAAATTAAAAAAAAAATCTTTTGTTATAACATCATAAAATGGGCGATTTGGGTTCCAAAATAATTTCTTTTAGATCACTTCAAAAAACTAGTAGTTTAACTTGGAACAGTTAAGAAAAACTAATCATAAAACAGTGTGGAAAACACAACGAAAAGTACACATCCATTTGAAAACATGCAAAATGAGTCTTCAACCAGTTTAAAAAAAACAAATACAAACACATACAGGATCTCAATGAAACTTAATGTTTCCTAGAAGAGATTCCTTTTACTTAATTCTAAGCGTACATCTTTCGAGTATATGATGGCTAGCATCTCACAAATGCTTAAACCACTAAACCACAAAAGTTTACTGTGTATACCGTGACTGGGATTCGAACTCATGGTCGTTGGCTTGGGAGACTTGAAGGCCACGAGCTGCGGCAAGTTTCGGAAGCCTTCTTAGAATTTTTTGGACAAATTAAACTTGAATATAGCATACGGGGGAGCATTTGGCATATAGCGTCCGAAGAGATCATCTCCAAAAGAGATTTTATTAGATGGGGGTTGGGAAAGATAAAAATATAGTTTAATCATTTGAAGAAGAAAAATTAGAAGGCCAAAGCTATTTAAGCTTCGTTCAAGAAAGGGTGGGTATAAAATGTTTTTCATGATGAAATAAAAAACATTCATGGTAAATTATTTTTAATTTATATGAATACGAACCTCATAACAATAAGTATATCAAAAATATGAAAAAGGGAAACACAGTAAATATTCTCATTCAAAACTTGAAAACACTAACAAAACTTTCAAAGCTTACATACATGGCACAACATGGGTAAAATTTTCTCATAATAAATATATAAAACATATTGAATACAAAGCTACCAAAATTTCTAAAGTCAAACGACACATTTTGATTTATATTTTATGCAAACCCGAGCAAGGCCGGGTAAATCAGCTAGTATAAGATAATTTTTAAGATATCGGGATGACGGGCTCAGCCTATATTTCCATTAACAAATCAAAAATGAGTTCCTCTCAGACTTTCTCAGCGCCAAATTTTGATCAAAGGTTATGTTATAAGTAGTATATATTCTTGCCGTTGAAAGATGATGTCGACTACAGGTCATGTGTTCATTCATATTAGAGTATGAAGATTTTCATAAAACTAATTTCTTCACATATTTTTTGAAACTAGATGTTTTCTCCAAGAGATTCCATAAAGATTTCTAGAACTTTTGACTGAATGTATTTTGTTTAAAATTAAGTATTTTAGAAAGAGTTTTGCGGGCCACAAAAAACAGCCGTGGGCTAAATGTGGCCTATGGGTCATGTTTTGGCTACCCATGATATAAATGATCTCTTCTCGTCAAAACGTTCTCCTCTTGAAAATGGTTTGAATGATATTGTGTTCAATAAAGATTTCATATAGCAGCGAGGCGTCAGTCAGTAAAATAAATCACCACCTTGTGTCTAACCAGCTTTGTGTTCCAAATTTCATAGAAAGTGTTTAGAAATTTTTGGAATTGGGTCGTTCTGTTTATTGATTTTGTATTGGAACCCATTGTTTTAAAGTCTAAGATGAGAGACTCTCGGTTTGAAGAGTAATTCAGTAAAACAATGCATCTTGCTGTGCAAAGAATTGTTGCATTTGAAATATATAAAAACACTATATGATAAACATTTTTTTAAACTTTCCTGCAATTGGTAGAAAACAATTTATCTCTATAGAAGATGCGTTTAGTTCCTCAGAGATCCTTGAAGTTGGTGTCCCTCAAGGTAGTAACCTAGGACCTCTTTTATTTCTACTATACATAAATGACATAAGCAAACTTCCATTTCATGGTTTACCACGTCTTTTTGCGGACGATACGGCTCTCTTTTACCTGGAAAAATGTCCGCATACCATTATCAAAAATATGGAGGAAGATTATGTGATCTTACTGCAATACTTTGTTGCTAATATACTTACCCTCAACCTAACGAAAACAAAATACAAGATTTTTCGCTCATCCTGAAAGGAGATTCAACCGCACAGGTATCCAAGTTTTGTAAACGACGTTGTATAAAAAGTTGTTAAACTACCGGCGTACGTTTTCATATCACTAAGCTAATCATCTTGTAAGATGCATCTGCATAGATCGTTTTCTAGCCTCGGACAGCGATGAATTTCTTATATAGGTCCTATAGTACTATAACCTTCCTGAGCATGTTAAAAACACCAATTATCGGAACTTTTTTAAGACCAAATCTATACAACATTTTAAAGAAATATTAGCTCATACGCGACCAACAACTTGACCAGCTTTTTTTTAAATATTTTTCCTTCCTCAATCTTTATTATAAGTTTTAATTATTTGTTTATAGTTATTTGTATTAGTATAAGCATTAGTATAAGAAGTTATTTAATTAAATACTTCCCTTTTTTCTAAGTGGATCTGTTAAAAAGAAACTTTTTTTCCACTGAAATTCACTATTTGTGTTATTTGTATTGCTTAAAGTTACATTACCTCGCGCATTTAATATAAAAGAGAGTTCTCAGCATGAGTAAATTTTTAACGCGATCCAATTTTTTTCCTCTATCAGCTGCCGGACGTCACCAGGAGGCTCAATTTTAGTTTTTTGATGTGGGGGAGTGTGGTGGGCTATTAAAAAAAAATTTAACTTTGGACTAAAAACAATTTTATAAATACTTTGAAAAAATCTTCATTCATAAGAGATAAAATCGTTCTATAAATTGTCTAATGTGTTTCTAATCTTTGCCTCACATATTTATAAAAATTGTTGAAAAAAAGTTAGGACTTCCGTAACCATTTGATTATTTCTTTGCCGTGAGGATTGATCACATTTAATTTCTGCCGGCTCAGTAAAACCCTACACTGACGGAATCAACATGTCAGAACTCAAAATCATTGTGATTTGACGTTCGAAGTTTTAAATACACCAGCAACAGCTCACTCTTTATAAATTTACCGGTAAATGTGTCAATTGGTGGATTTATTCGAAAGATCAAGTGTTTGAAAGCTGGTATACCTAAATTGTCGAAAAGGTGGTAAGAAACATTGTTAGCTTTAAAACTATTTTAAATTTAAATTTTAAAATTTTTTGTAATATATTACATAATTTAAAAAAAAACGATGATTTTTCAATTGTTCTCCCAAAACTGCAGATCAATATTTTTTTCACAACTAGACGTTAATTCTACCTATGATCTTCGATCTCACAGTAGGGCGTGGAGTGGCAAGGTTTAAATGCAGAAAAAACACAATGCATCGCAGCAACCAGATGCTCCCAAACACACATTGCTCCCTTTTGGGCAGTTAAGTTTCCCAACGCTGCACTCTAATTTAATATTCTTCTAAATAAACACTTCCCGCTTACTTCAACCGGGAAATGTGAGGAACATTTTTCATTAACTACCCGGGCGGACGGAAATTAGCCTAACAGAATAACAGACAGGTGTAAGATGGGGTCCATCTGAATATCCATACTGTAGTTCCGAAAGCAACGTACAAAATCTCACACTTTCGGATCTGCCCCAAAGGGGTTTGGTAAATAAAGCAGAAAGAAAGTCTTTCAACTTTCTGATGTACATTTCTGTTTTTCTAAAAATAGCCTTTTTGGATCTTATAATAATAATTTTTCCCAACCAGCATTGCTGCTCAAAGGAGATACGGCTCAGCAAACGAGTGACTGAACTCTCTCGGATGATTTTCCGCGCTAAATTTCCAGAAGAAGAGCTTAGGCTGAAGAGATGAAGGGAACGGAAGAATGATGTATGTTCTTAGTAATGAATAAATAAATATAGAACTTGGAGAAATCGTCTCTGCGGACTTTAGCTCAGCTAGTGCAGTATATGAAATCGTCAAAGTAAACCATGAGTTGAGTGCATTAAAGTCAGCAAGTACGAGTTCCATCTCAAGGTGCTTTCGAACAACAGTCAAAGGCCAGAAATAAAACATATGGCAGTAGGCTGAGCAACTTGCTTCTTTTGTGAATGACAATGGAAATGCCGCGGGTAATTTTCAAGAATGGCGCAGTTGATTTGAATGAAACCGCGGCACACTACGATTGATTAACAGTAGAACATTTTTGAAAGCGAGCGGAAAATTTATTTGGTATTTTAATTGTAGGCAGTCCCATTGATACAATTTAATCTTATTATGATAATTGCACGACATTGAAAATCGCTACACCGTTTCAGATTTGAACTTAAGCTCAGGAGTACACCGCAAAGCGACATCAAAGGCGGTTTGGAAGATTCATGCCAGCGCTTGGCAAGTGTATTAATAAAACATTTCCTACAAAATTTTCTATACATTCCCGAGCTGTCTATTTGCCATTCCTGCTTACGTCAAGGGGAATGACACTTGGGAGATATTTTGGAAAATCTCCCGAGCGAGCGGTGATTTGTGTTTTCACTTGTTCACCTTACGTCATGATACGCATATTCATTCGGAGTCCTGTGTGGATGTATGGAAGTTGGGGTTACCAAACTTTAAAAACGATTTAAAATAAGAAGAATTTTGTTCATAGAAACTAAAAAAAAAGTTTATAGAGATAAGGATCAAAACCGTAATACGATTTTACAAATTCTGGTCCAAAAATGAAAATATCTCACTACAACGGTTCGAGGAAATTTTCATGATAACCCTAAAAGATCAGGAAATATACGTAAGACATAAACGGGTAGGATGTAGCTTTATCCCGAGCACGAGACATTTAAAATGCTGTTTTGGAGCGAGAAGAATTTCATTCAACATACATCATCCACTCCTGCTTTTTTCACATCCGTGTCGTTGTTTCCTCCACCGTACGAAATCGTATGACGAGTGCGATAGTTGTTCCGAATCACCCATTAAACGTGTTAAGCCCGGCCAAAGAAACTGAGAAAAAAACAACACCAGTACATCATATACCAACATTCTCGAAAGAGTAAGGTTATGCTGATTTCCCCATACCACACCGGGAGTTTTTCCTCGTGTCGAATGTTCCTGTTTTGACTGTAGGATTGCTTGCCTCCTCCCACTCTCTTCACAAACCACCAGTAACCGAAGAACCACTCGTGTCGTCGTGAGTTGGTGTTGTCTTTTTTTTTTATTTATTCACTTGTCGCTGTCCTCTTGGTTTTATTTATGACCCTGGAGAACATCCGAGAGGAGTCCCGGGCGAAAATTCCAGAGCAGATCTCGTTTTTTTCTTGAATTTACGACAAATTCAAACCGACGAAAAAAATTCTCACACTCACGCAGTTGGCCACGGTTCGAAAACAAAAACGTATGACGGTTGTCATCATTATTACCACGTCATGTCAGTTTCTTCTTCATATCAAGGTGAGGAAAATATACGACTACATGTTTTCAACGCCGAGGCCGACTTTTCCCCTCCATCTTTAGGATTGTATGAAGCACACCTGTCAGTTTGTCAGTCGATCGACACGGGCACGGTTTGTGGGTGAAAAATCCATCAAAGTAAGCCTGGATTATCCAGACCGGTGCCTTGGATGTGGTGTTTTATGAGCGGTGGCGGCTCATCTTTTATTAAATGGCTGTGAATTTTAAAATGTCCTTTGGCGCTCGAATTATTTATTTTTGTGTTTTTTATTTGCCTTGAGTTTTTTGGTTTGTTTTGCCAGGTCCATCAGCATTTATTTTTTGTAGAAATTCTCTATGTAGGCAACCGACAAAGTTTCAAGCGATTTTTAAGAAGAGAACCCTTCACATTATTTGGCGACCGTCAAAAATTTGTAAAATAAGTTTTGTAAACTATGAATAATAGATAGTTTGCAATCTTGCCGAAAATACATTTGTGTTTTTGACAAAAAATTCTGAAATTCTTTTCGAGGAAACATCAAGTTTCATTGAGATCCTGTATGTGTTTGTGTATGTAGATTTTACTCCAAAATTCTGAGACAAGGTTACGATTTTCACTAAAAAAAAGGCAACTAGAAAGAGTAGGGAACCATGGGCCACTTTTTTTCGTTGTTCCATAACTTCTTTATTATAAAAGATAAAATGAAAATAAAAAATGGTATGGTTTTCTACATTTTCAAGGTATCTCAAGGTATTGTTTTTAAAGTTATTTTCCCTAAATTCTGACTGTTAACATTCAAATAACATTCAAAGTTTATGAGTTGACCCAAAACTGTGATTTCCTAATTCATTTTGTTATTTTGAAGCAATTTCAGATGATGAAATTAAAAAGAGAGCTGTGTAGTATCGAATAGATTCCAAAACCTGGCTCGCGAACGTTTTGGCCAAATTCCTTATACAGGATGGACAAAATATTATTCATAACTCTTCATTTGGCATAAGAAAACTTCACAGATAGGAAAAACGTATTTTAAGTTCAGAATGTGTATAAAAACATGGTGGTTCATGATGTGTGGCCCACGATTCCCCACAAGCTATAATTTGCAAATTGGTTGCGTTTGTGTGACTTATTGATGTTTCATCAAAATTTCCTTTTCCACGAGAAAGATAATGAAAAAACTAAGATAATAAGCGTATAAGCATATTTTTGCTATGCATTTTAGGTTCCCCATCGATGAAATTAGAGGGTGTTTTTTTTAATTATGTAAGTAAATTATCTAACTTTTTTTAGCTTGATAAATAAAAGAAGCATATGATGCGTATTTCAGTCAACAACATTTAGGAATATAGGCTCACGCAAAGCGACGACGATGACAGTTGGTTTGAGATTTTTATCTCAACACAAATCTGAGATATTAAAAGTGGCCCACGTTTCTCCATGGCCCACGATACCCCACTCTCCCCTACTTATTTTTACAATAAATATGATAGAAATCACTGAACAGTGTTTACTTTATAACACTTTCATGAATTTGAGTCAGAAATCTACAGTATATATGGACAAATAATTTATAAGTTCGAAAAAAAGTACAAAACTTTAAAAATTTGTAAATTCTGTGAAAAGTTTCAAAACTCTGTTCTGTGACGAAAATACGCTCAAAATTCTTTCAAATTATATATTATTCTGTTATATCGGCATCCTTGGTTATGACCTTGGTCATAAAACATTGACTAACGTTTTTCTCTATTAAGCATTTGGAAATGGTTGATAACCTAAATTAAAGTTATTTACACAAAAGTCAATATACGCTCATAGTTTCAATCAAAGTTATATGCAAAAAATCATGCCAAACTAAGCGTGATTCTCGTTTCACACAAACAAAGTTGATTGTGTGAAGAATCCCATTTTATCTCTAGAAGAAGCAGAACTATGCTTACATTTGATAAATTTTCTTCATGAAATTTTTATAATGCCATTAACGCACAGGAGTAATCTTGAACTGCGAAGTTAACACAATAAGGTAAATTTACGGAAGATCGCAGCAAGCCTTGCTCGGGACCGGACGTGAGTTGTCAGTCGGCGTGTTTGTTTTCTCGATTTTGTTTTTGGCTGTGGAAAATATCGTAGAGCTTCGGAAATTCATTTTCCTGCTGTTTTACAAAATATAAAGTTGAAGAATGGCAGTTAAGAACGATGATTAGTGAAATCGTGCATTTTTTCATGGATAGTAAAGAAATCAGGTGTTTGAGAAATTCAAAGGAGGTCCTCTACACGAAAGCCAAGCTGGGAGGACTAGAAAAGTCGAACGGAAATTCGGGAAAACAAATTTGTGGCTTCCTAGTGATTCGGAAGATTCTCGCACTGGATGATAAGTTAAGTTTCTGTATCTGAATTTTTTTAATATTAATATTATTCTTAAAATTCTTTCAACAATGGAGCAACTGAACGACCTCGACCTGGCTGACAATATTGTTTTGTTCGACCTAACACAACCGGATATGCAGAGCAAACTCGACGACCTCACCGAAAGTTCCAAGGCAGCAGTTCTCAAAGTCAATGTCAGAAAGACCAAGTCGATGGAGATCAACACAGGAAATCCCTCCAGTTTCATGCTAGCTGGGCAAGAAGTTGAGAAAGTGGAGTGCTTCCAGTACTTCGGTGGCCAGATAACGCCTGATGGTGGTACCAAGAAAAACATCGAAACCCGGATCAATAAAGCCCGATTTGAGTTAAGAAGGATCAAAGTTTGTCAGCGGTTTTGGACTAGAGATCTGCGTTCAAGTCATCTACACCAATGTTTACGAAATTAAATCCCGGTCACGACATATAGTACAGTTTCATTGATTTATAAAATTACAATTTTCCGAAGTTGTACCATCTTCTTTTTTAAGATAGTGTTACTCTTTCAAAGCTATAGTTTCAAAAGAAGCTGAAGTCTTCCAGTTCGTTACCTCAGATTACTACATCTGTTAAACTGGAAAACCGTTTTAAATTTTCTATTAGAAAACTTGTAAATTGTAATTTTTTTTAAACTTAAACGTGATACAGAAGAATGATTACGAAAGTTTCCATTTCAATTACATTGAGAGTAATTTTTTGGTTCAAAAAATTTTTGTAAGTATGTACCGGCACTCAAAAACTCTCATCAATCTTTAATTTTAACGATAATTGAAATTCGATAACCGCAAATGGTGCTCACGGATTTGACCCACGTCCACTAGACAATAAAATTTATAGAAAAAAGTGACACCCTCGAGATCCGAAGCAACGGGACAGTTTTATGGAGATTTACGAAGCCACTGGTGACCACAACCTTCAGTCAGGAGGAGGTGTTTCATTACACCACATCGGAAAACCGCAATCCATATTTTAGTATCAATTTTCATAATTCACCCCACTTGGTCTGGCCTGGGAATCCAAAACCACCAATCGAAAAGGGGTTCGATTCCGCATTTGACAACTTTATCGGTTCCACTTAAGAAACCCTTCCAACCTTCCGGGCAATCGGAGATGTAAATCTCATAAATTCTTAAGGACCTTCTGTCTGCGCTACAGAGAGAGTCAAAAAAAAAAACCGGACGATTGGTGCATTTTTTATTCATCAATAACAACTATAGATAAACATTGTCGATAAGAGAAAAATTCACACACGGATCCCTTCGAGAGAAAAAAAAACCGAAGGATATACAAGTCCAAATAAGGAAATCCCACCGGAATTTGACCCTCTCAACATGATTAGTTCAGTTATTGACGACTTTAGAATCGAACGACTTACTGGCCGGCCACCACCCCCTAGATTTTCCTGGGTTTTTTCCTCTCTTCCATCGAAGGATGCCTTGCAAAAAAGGATCAAATGACGCAACAGCTTCTTTGACTTCCATCCCAGGCCTACTGCATGCCGTCGGCAGGGATTACACTCGGAAGGAACGTGTAGTGGGAGTAAAAAAATGAGGTTACGGACACGTGAGTACAATCCGATGAGGAAGCCGCATTCCATATAGGCCTACACACAATAATTGAGTGGAAAGCTGAGCTAGTAGTAGAGGAAAAAAATCGACTGAGAGCAGCCGGCGGACCACAAAAGACCATCATCAGCAGCAATGGGATGGAAGTCAGAAGTTCAGATGATTAAGGGATATTTTATTGAACCATCAAAAGGCTAATGATTTTGTAATGAAAGTGTATTCGCTTCCGTCTGGTCGTGGCTCGATAACAGGAGATGTGAATGCTTCCTTCCAAGTGGAGATGGTCATTTCAGAAGGAAAACGTTTGAAGTTTTGATGGAAGGAGCTCCAAATGGATGAGATGAATAATAAAATAGTTCTTTCGAATGATGAAAAATCGGAAGAAGGTAGGTACGAGTAAAAATCCACTCATCAAATCACATGTGAAATATTTTCCTTCTTCCAGTTATAATCCGTTGATTGCTTATAATAACTGAACACGCTTCGACATGGGGATTAATGTCACAACCATAATTTCCGAAATCCGAAGCAAGCGGTGCAAAATTGCGTGACATCAGCAGAAACTTTCCCTTTCGGTGGCAGCAAGCCGACTGACGATGGTAATCTCATGGCCATCTATGACGTGATGTCCTAGGGGACTTTCGATGTTCTCACTTGCCGCATAAAAATCATCATAATCTGAAAACAACCAGCAAAGAGAGATTAGACAATGTGATGAAGTCGAGTTTGTCAAAATTTCTTGTTGATGGAGATCGATATGAATGGTACGATGCTCAATGACGTAAGATTTTTCCGGTATTTTGATAAAAAGTTCTAGAAGAAAATATTGCTCAGATATATTTTAAAACTAACTGACCCGGTGAACTTCGTTTAACACTGAATTTTTTAAATCCTTATAAACGTTCAAATTCATCCATTCAATAAACAACTTAGAGGGAGCATTCGATCTTTATTAGGCTTTATTTGAATTGAAAAAAGTGTATTGGGAACGGATAATTTTGTCAGAGAATTGCAAAATTTGTCAATTTCGTTGAGGGTGGTCTATCAGATCTTTCAAATAACTGAAAATAAAACTTGGCCTCTGTTCATATTCGAAGTATTCGAGAAAATCAAATCCATTGGAGCGTCGCTCGTGAATCATCGTTGCACTTTGCAAACGCTGTAACGAATCACTAATTGCACAATGGGGAAAAAAGTTTATAAACCGCGAAGAAATTCAATATCTTACCTCCTACATAAACTAAATGGATGAAAATCTACTTTTCTTTAGAAAAAAGGAAGTCGCATTTGAAAACTTTGAACCAAATAATACCAATCTTGTGTGATTTTCCACAGATGAACAGATGAACAAGCTAAGCCTCAAAGTCTCAACGACCATTTTCAATCCATTTTATGCTTTTTGGTTGAGCCACTAGATGTCTTCAAGGACACCGGAGAAAACTGTCAAAAAGAAAATTCAGCGTAAACAAAAACAAATACAAATATCGAGTCAGTTTTGAACAGGTGGTATGAGGTTGTAGTTAAAGTATTTTTTTGTGTGAAAAGTTTCGATAAAATTACTGATGAAGTTTCAAAACACATTCATAATTGAACAAATGACAAATTTTAGTTTAAAACTTGTACGCTATTTCTTTCGAACTTTCTTGAAGTACGGAATGCTGTACAATAAGAAACACAGAAATCACACATATAAATGCGCGATACCAATTCTATGGAACTGGGGAGGAACTGGCACCCCTGGCTCAAGCTGAAAGTGTGTTTTTAGTATCAGTTTTTATTAAGCCGATTTTCAGGTGTTAAATATGTGCTTTTGATAAATAATTTCATTTGGAGCGTGGCTGAAGTGTTTGTGCTACTGACGGTTATGGAGGTATAGGTAAAATTGTCGCAGATAACAGGTAATTTAAGAATTCTTATTTTTCGATTTTGCAATGGTTGTGTGATGACGCGTCAGTGCATGGTGGTTCTGAAAAATTCCGCTAGTGACATACAGATGTCACTAGTTGAGTTTAAAAAAGGTTCGCGTACCTTGTGCTACCGACATCTGGTGAGTAATTTTGTTTTTGTGCTAGCGCTATCTAGGGAATGATTTTTTTTTAAATGTCTGTTAGATATGTGATAAAATGATAAAACTATTTGTTTTTCAAGATAAAGAGATTGAAACACATTTGTCATAAAACGCAAACAAAATTCAAAAATCCTTTATCCTGAATCAAATAAACATAATTCTGCGCGCGCGCGCGTGTGTGTGTGTGTGTGTGTGTGTGTGTGTGTGTGTGTGTGTGTGTGTGTGTGTGTGTGTGTGTGTGTGTGTGTGTGTGTGTGTGTGGCTGTGTGTGTGTGTGTGTGTGTGTGTGTGTGTGTGTGTGTGTGTGTGTGTGTGTGTGTGTGTGTGTGTGTGTGTGTGTGTGTGTGTGTGTGTGTGTGTGTGTGTGTGTGTGTGTGTGTGTGTGTGTGTGTGTGTGTGTGTGTGTGTGTGTGTGTGTGTGTGTGTGTGTGTGTGTGTGTGTGTGTGTGTGTGTGTGTGTGTGTGTGTGTGTGTGTGTGTGTGTGTGTGTTTTAGTGGTGAAAATTGACGTGATTAGGTTCGTTCGGTCGTGTGTGTTAATAAATAAAGTGTAATAATGCTGCTGGAGCAAGAGAGCAACAATGGTGATTTCCTCCTCCATTCAGTTGCTTGGGAAAAGTGTACATCAGGCAAGCGAGACGCGCTCGGATGCTTTTTTTTTCCTTTCCTTTCCTCTTTCTCACCCTGTTTGCATAATGCATTAGAACGTTTTTGCCCGTTAGGTCCTTCTTGCTCTTCTCGTTTTAAACGCGTGAAAAACTTCGGTGAGTTGCACCGGCACCAAGTGCGTTATACGTGTATGACAATGCCACGTTAGGACGTTTTTGCTCTTCTAGTTTTAAGCGCGCGATAATCTTCGGTGAGTTGCTCCGGTGCCATACGTGTATGACAATGCCACGTTAGGACGTTTTCTCTCCTCGTCATTAACGTGCGGTAAAACTCGGTGAGTTGCACCGGTACTAAGTACAATGTATGTGTATGACAATGCCACGTTAGGACGTATTTGCTCTAAATAAAAACGCGATGAACTCGATAGTGTGTGACGCGACGAACATTAAATATTTAACTTTGCTTTGATCACATCCCTTCCCAAAGGGAATCCAGATCTAATTTACCTTCCCCACTAACAAACCACCCTTCCTGTGACGACCGTGGAGATTTAGAGGTGTATTCGGTCTCTAGTAGCAACGGAAGTCGAACTAACATTCCTTCCCTTTCCCCGATGAACCGTAAGGACGTGGCCGGCGCCGTTATTGACCATATAAGATAAGGAACCTTCGAAACGTGTACACAGAAAATGGTAAGCTAATCCCAAGCCCCATTTATTTGGATCTGTGTACAATTTTGATGGTTCTTGTCAATCACGGAGAAGCAACTACTGAAATGTACGGTTTATCTAAGCTCAAGCTCAAGCTCAAGCTCAAGATACCAATTCTATGGAACTGGCTACGTGGAACTGTTCTTCAGTAATGTTTGGTCATATAGTCTCTGTAACAGGACCATAGTAGGAGCTAGTCGATAAGGCAGGTCCGAGTCGTGCTAAAAATAGCATCGGTAAGTAGAACAAGAAGCAAAAGAATGTTTCCATTGGATTGGGCGTAGCTAGGTTAGGTTCTTCTGACTCCGATGACTGCTTAAAATGTGTAAAAACTTATTCAAAAATTTGAAGTTATATAATCTATCTATTTTTATTTATGAGTTTATACACGATTGCGTCCTTCCGAAAAATTGTTACTTTTAATAGAGCTTTCTATTGTGCCGTTGAAGAGTTACAAATCAAGCAATAGTTGGCACTGTTTTTCGTCGACTTAACACAACTTTGTGAAGATTTCTTGTTTGAACTTGTACATCTGTTCATCTGTGGATTTTCTCCGAGGAATCGAATTTTTAAAGGCTTTTTGAATTACCGCACCCCTCGGAAAATGGAGCTATGGCCTGAACATTTAAAAAATGTAGTGGAATTGAGGGCAAAAACGGCTATTACTCCATTTTACGAAACGTGTGGTGGCTCAAACATCCTTCATTCAATTTCTCGAAAAAAAAAACCATGCGAGATAAGTATCATTTTGTTTTAAATTGACGTCCGTTTGAAGTTTGAACATGATTTTTTCTGAAATACTTGAAAACTGTTGCGTAATTAAGGGTAAAACAGCCATAACTTCATTTTCCTATGGGTGCGATGGCTTAAATAGCCTTTATTTGATCCCTCGGAAAAAAATCACACTAAATAGGTCTCATTTGTTCCAAAGTTTTCCTGTTCGAACAAGCTTTTTTATTAATTAATTTAAAAATTTTGAGAAATTGAGGATAAAACAGCCTTAACTCCAGTATACGATGCGTACGGTGGCTTAAATAGAATTTGTTGGATTTTTCGGGAAAAGTCCACATTTGGATCAAAAATTTCAAGTCAGAACTTGTTGTTTTTTGAATTAATTGAAAAATGTAGGGGAATAGTGGGTAAAAATATTCATAGCTTCATATTCCAAAGCGTTCGGTTACTCAAATAGCCTTCATTCGATTTTTCGAAAAAAAAAAATCACACTGGATAGGTTTGATTTCTCCACAAAATTTCAGCCCGAACAAGCTTTTTCAGAACTATATAAAAATGTTGGGAAATTGAGGGTAAAACGGCCATAACTCTACTTGCCGATTCGTGCGGTGGCTCGAACAGCCTCCATTCGATTCCTCAGAGAAAATCACACAAGAAAGGTCCCATTTGGTTCAATTTTTTAAGTCCGATCTTATTTTTTTTTCATAATGAATTAAAATGTTGGCAAAATTGAGGGTAAATTAAGCCATAGCTCTATTTTCCGAAGGGTACTCAACAGCCTTCATTTGATTCCTCGAAAAAAATCACACGAATTAAAGGTTAAAAAGCACAATATCTCTGTTCCTAAGCTTGTGCGGCATCTGAAGCTATGTCCAATTGATTTTTCGGACATTTTCACTAAAGAAAAGTATATTTTCATACATTTTTTCGTGTAGGAAGGAAGATATTGAATTTCTTCTCGGTTTTTACACTTTTTTCCGCATTGTGCATTGGGTGATTTGCAGTACTTATTATTTTTTCAGTACCTATTTTGAAAGTTTAAAAAGATATAACCACTCAATGAGCAGTGGTGCAAAATTATTTTGCGCAAACATCAGAAAAATACTCAACTCTTTCAACGGGACGTTTGTTAACAATTTGTAGTTGTGCTGCAACTATGAGTTTGTGATTAAACGTTACTATGCAGTTCTTATAACCATTCGAAAAAGATTTGAGGTAGGAATGGTTGTTTTAGGGGAGATCAGAACATTACGAGCACCCGGGGCATAGTAAGCACACCTCTTTTCCACAAAAGTAAGAATTTTCTCAAATATTTATTTTTATGAGGAACAGTTTTGTAGTTCCTATAGTATTAATTTTTCAGCTTAAAAGAAATCTTATAATACTATTATAATTTTTATGTATCGGAAAATAAGCTCTTATGATTGTTAAATAATCTGATATAGTACGTACTGCAACATGATGTACACATTAAATTTTTGTACATTGTACATTAAATTTATGATTTTTCACTATAATTAATTTTAAAACGCGTTTTTATTTTAACTTTTCCAATCGGGGCGTGAAGAGCTCCATTAATCAGAGCACGATTAGCCTTTTCTGCAGTAGAATCTAGCAGCAAATTCAACTCGATGAAGTCAACTGAATTATAGAACTAAAGATTGACTAGTTCACATTTGACGATTTAGCCTATTGATTAGGTGTCGGAAAGGTAATCAGAAGACTCGAGTTCGATTTCTGGTCGAGGTGATTGTTTTTTTTCATTTACCATTCACGATCGATGCATTTTGCACTAAACGGTGGGTCGTAGATCCATCAAACAAAGCGAATCAAAATAATGTATGAAATAGGCTTTTGTAGTGTCTGAACACGAAACAATGGAGTAACTTACATATTATAGCTGATTTCTATGGTTAAATTAGCGTCCTTCTTAAGGTGGTCATTATGCCCTTATCTCTCCTACTAGTGGTTAGGACCTTTAAGCAGGTAAGAACAGTTTAAAAACGGAATCTCAATACTTAGCTAAGAAAACTACGATGCGACTCCATACAAAGTTTTAACAAAACCTAATGGTTTTCTTCCAATGATGTTCACTCGTTTCTATCTTATGGTGTTACAACGAAAACGCCTGTTCAAAATTTGCCATTGACAATAAATATGGTCAAAATTTGCCATGTGTTTTTTTTATATTATTCAATGATTACAAATTTTGACTTTGCTTTTAACTCGAACACTGTTGTGCCTTGTGTAAAAAATATTTTTTCTAGGATTTAGGATTCCCAATTATAAGATAACAACCATTCGAAATGCAATAAAATCAACCATGCGCAACGGGTTTCTATTATGTTCGATGCACATTGCACTGCATCCGTGATCCTGATTCGATGGCCATTGTCTGTGCACTGATTCGTGGATCGGTTTCTCTCTCGCTTTGTCTCCGCCAACAATGGGTGGCCTGGCCTCTTCTTCTCCTTTGTTTTCGATGCGCTCATTAAAAGTGTATTTGCGCTTTGCCAACTTAAAATTTTCCCCTGACAGTGAAACCCCTTTTCGATTCCCCTCGCAAAATCCGGAACCAGAACCGTCGTTGTCTCATTTGCTTTGAATTTTTCCCAAGAGACAATTTGTGTAAATTTACTCATCGTTGGTTGGAGTTTTCCCTGCTGGGATTTGCCGGTGAGACAGAGTTGAAAATTTTGGCAACCGTCCCCTTCTCTGTAGATAGATATACAAAAACAAAACAAAGCAAGCGTTGAGTGTGCGGAGTGGAGTGACGGAAAAGTCGTCGCTCACTTTTCTCAGGTTAAATATCGCCAACCCCATTTCCGATGACAGGGTGAATCTCGTTAACGATAATTATTAAGTAAAACCACTTTCCCTTCCTCGCTCGCCCAGCTCTCATTAACGAGATGACGAGGCACAATTGTTTATCTTACTCGATTTTTTGTTTTTCAACTACAAACTGTCTGTGCAGTTGTTGGTTTTGGTTTTGTTTTCATTCGCTAAAGAGCAATAATGGGAAACTTCAAACGGTTTTCCCAGTGCATGTTTGGGAAATGTTTATTCGGAGGACCGACATTTTCGGCAAAAGTAAACAAAGAAACACCGTCTCGTCTCGCGGTGACGAGGCAGAATTAGAACAAAATAGAGAATGATACAATTTGTTTATCTCGTCACCGTTCGGGGTGGCTTTTGAACTTTGTGATGCATCAGCAATTTCATTAAAAGAAACCCTGATTAGAACTTTACAATGATTTTTGGATTATTTGATAGAATAAAATTTCACTTCAAAAGATTATTTTCTAAAATTTTATTTATCTCAGTAACCTTATTCTTCCAATAGAAAAGATATCAAAGCAAAGCGTAAACATTTTGTTGTTTTATGATAACTCAAAGAAAAAAGTGGCTACCCACTTTTCTTAACAATCCCATAATGGTTTGTCTATTTCCCTTGATATGTAAATTTCAATTACCGGAATGCATTTCCACTTGTCTGCTATGGATGGCCGAGTGTCCCACTTTTCCAAATGTCCACTTTTCGTCTACACAAAGGCCAAACGCATGTTTTATTCAAATCAATTCCGACCTCGTCCATTGATGTATCCCTCCTATCCTAACGTCGGATTCAAGTAGAAAAAGTAATTTAAATATCCTTTTAATCGGCTACCGGAATCAACGATTCATCACATGTTCACTATGCTCTCGATTTCAATGAACCCAAAGGACCAATATCAGCATCCGGCCGAGGGGAACAACAACAAAAAGCCAAAGAAACCGTACACTCGACCAAGAGCAAACAAAAAAGACCGATGACAACCCAGAATACGGGAACCAGAACCAGGAAAAAAGAAACACTATTAAAACATAATACATTATGTATATGATTATGCAAACACAATAAACACGGGGACAACAAGGACGACGAGATGACAACTGAAAATTCGACAACCAAGCGTGGAAACGCAAAGCTACTGCTGGCTGCCACCTCTAACCCCTGGCTGATGGTTTTGTTATTGCTGCAATTCCCTGAACGGCCTGCTTTGGCTTTTTATTTGCCGGCTAACCCCAATTCATCTTTTCACACACAAAACATGCGACATCATCAATTGGCGTATGGCTGCCGGATTCAACCAGCCATACAGCCTACTATGGGTTTGTGTGATTATGGAAATCAGGGCCGAACTCTATGCATTTTTTCGAATAACCCGCCCGAAGAAGGTTTTCCCCCTAGGGTTCAACCCTAACAAAACACGGATCGAGGGCACTCTACCGGTTGCTTCAATGGATCTTTCACCGCCTTTCGGTGCGATTTATATTGTCATTGGAAGAGGAAAATGTGTCCTTTGTATGCGGTTCCTTTCAAGACATAACAGATGAATGGCAGCACAGAAGAAAAAGCTGGTGCGAACTTTTTACGTTCCCTCGTGCCAAAACCTACCTACCTAATGATGGAAAAGAGCCAAACTTACTAACTTTACTTTGTAGACAGCCGTAACGCCGATTCACAAAAGAGGTCCTTTCTCCAGACACGATCTGATGCTTCTTGAGAGCTGGTAAACGGTACATTGAACTTTGTCGATTTCGATTTCCTTTGATAAATCAAACGGCAAGCCGGAGAATAATGAAGCCAAATTGTCTCAGCTGGTGACTTTGGAAAATAGTCCACATAGGAGTCATCTGATATGCTTAAGTTTGTGTAAAAATAATAATAATTCACCGGCTATTCAATTTTTCGAATGTAACGTATCGCAGAATGGAGTGAATCAAGACTGAACCGAACTATGATATAGATTTTACACTAATGATTCAAAAATTTTATAAAAACGAACAAGAAAGACAAAACTTAAGAAAATGACAAAAATGTTAAAAATGACAATAATGACAAAATTGACCAAATTTAAAAAAAAAACCAAATTAAAAATATTTACCAAATTGACAAAGTTGACAACATTGAAGAAGTTTGAAAAATTCGCCAAAACCAACAAAAGTGACAAAAATGACAAGAATGACATAAAATGACAAAATGACAAAAATGACAGAAATGACAAAAATGACAAAAATGACAAAAATGACAAAAATGACAAAAATGACAAAATGACAAAAATGACAAAAATGACAAAAATGACAAAAATGACAAAAATGACAAAAATGACAAAAATGACAAAAATGACAAAAATGACAAAAATGACAAAAATGACAAAAATGACAAAAATGACAAAAATGACAAAAATGACAAAAATGACAAAATGACAAAAATGACAAAAATGACAAAAATGACAAAAATGACAAAATGACAAAAATGACAAAAATGACAAAAATGACAAAAATGACAAAAATGACAAAAATGACAAAAATGACAAAAATGACAAAAATGACAAAAATGACAAAAATGACAAAAATGACAAAAATGACAAAAATGACAAAAATGACAAAAATGACAAACAAAAATGACAAAAATGACAAAAATGACAAAAATGACAAAAATGACAAAAATGACAAAATGACAAAAATGACAAAAATGACAAAAATGACAAAAATGACAAAATGACAAAAATGACAAAAAATGACAAAAATGACAAAAATGACAAAAATGACAAAAATGACAAAACTGACAAAAAATGACAAAAAATGACAAAAATGACAAAAATGACAAAAATGACAAAAATGACAAAAATGACAAAAATGACAAAAATGACAAAAATGACAAAAATGACAAAAATGACAAAAATGACAAAAATGACAAAAATGACAAAAATGACAAAAATGACAAAAATGACAAAAATGACAAAAATGACAAAAATGACAAAAATGACAAAAATGACAAAAATGACAAAAATGACAAAAATGACCAAAAATGACAAAAATGACAAAAATGACAAAAATGACAAAAATGACAAAAATGACAAAAATGACAAAAATGACAAAATGACAAAAATGACAAAAATGACAAAAATGACAAAAATGACAAAAATGACAAAAATGACAAAAAATGACAAAAATGACAAAAATGACAAAAATGACAAAATGACAAAAATGACAAAAATGACAAAAATGACAAAAATGACAAAAATGACAAAAATGACAAAAATGACAAAAATGACAAAATGACAAAAATGACAAAAATGACAAAAATGACAAAAATGACAAAAATGACAAAAATGACAAACAAATGACAAAAATGACAAAAATGACAAAAATGACAAAAATGACAAAATGACAAAAATGACAAAAATGACAAAAATGACAAAAATGACAAAAATGACAAAAATGACAAAAATGACAAAAATGACAAAAATGACAAAAATGACAAAAATGACAAAAATGACAAAAATGACAAAAATGACAAAAATGACAAAAATGACAAAAATGACAAAAATGACAAAATGACAAAAATGACAAAATGACAAAAATGACAAAAATGACAAAATGACAAAAATGACAAAAATGACAAAAATGACAAAAAATGACAAAAATGACAAAAATGACAAAAATGACAAAAATGACAAAAATGACAAAAATGACAAAATGACAAAAATGACAAAAATGACAAAAATGACAAAAATGACAAAATGACAAAAATGACAAAAATGACAAAAATGACAAAATGACAAAAATGACAAAAATGACAAAAATGACAAAAATGACAAAAATGACAAAAATGACAAAAATGACAAAAATGACAAAAAATGAACAAAAATGACAAAAATGACAAAAATGACAAAAATGACAAAAATGACAAAAATGACAAAAATGACAAAAATGACAAAAATGACAAAATGACAAAAATGACAAATGACAAAATGACAAAATGACAAAAATGACAAAAATGACAAAAATGACAAAAATGACAAAATGACAAAATGACAAAATGACAAAAATGACAAAAATGACAAAAATGACAAAAATGACAAAAATGACAAAAATGACAAAAATGACAAAAATGACAAAATGACAAAAATGACAAAAATGACAAAAATGACAAAAATGACAAAAATGACAAAAATGACAAAAATGACAAAAATGACAAAAATGACAAAAATGACAAAAATGACAAAAATGACAAAAATGACAAAAATGACAAAATGACAAAAATGACAAAAATGACAAAAATGACAAAAATGACAAAAATGACAAAAATGACAAAAATGACAAAAATGACAAAAATGACAAAAATGACAAAAATGACAAAAATGACAAAAATGACAAAAATGACAAAATGACAAAAATGACAAAAATGACAAAAATGACAAAAATGACAAAAATGACAAAAATGACAAAAATGACAAAAATGACAAAAATGACAAAAATGACAAAAATGACAAAAATGACAAAAATGACAAAAATGACAAAAATGACAAAAATGACAAAAAATGACAAAATGACAAAAATGACAAAAATGACAAAAATGACAAAAATGACAAAAATGACCAAAATGACAAAATGACAAAAATGACAAAATGACAAAATGACAAAATGACAAAAATGACAAAAATGACAAAAATGACAAAATACAAAATGACAAAAATGACAAAAATGACACAAATGACAAAAATGACAAAAATGACAAAAATGACAAAAATGACAAAAATGACAAAAATGACAAAAAATGACAAAAATGACAAAAATGACAAAAATGACAAAAATGACAAAAATGACAAAAAATGACAAAAATGACAAAAATGACAAAAATGACAAAAATGACAAAATGACAAAAATGACAAAAATGACAAAATGACAAAAATGACAAAATGACAAAAATGACAAAAATGACAAAAATGACAAAAATGACAAAAATGACAAAAATGACAAAAATGACAAAAATGACAAAAATGACAAAAATGACAAAAATGACAAAAATGACAAAATGACAAAAATGACAAAAATGACAAAAATGACAAAAATGACAAAAATGACAAAAATGACAAAAATGACAAAAATGACAAAATGACAAAAATGACAAAAATGACAAAATGACAAAAATGACAAAAATGACAAAAATGACAAAATGACAAAAATGACAAAAATGACAAAAAATGACAAAAATGACAAAAATGACAAAATGACAAAAATGACAAAAATGACAAAAATGACAAAAATGACAAAAATGACAAAAATGACAAAAATGACAAAAATGACAAAAATGACAAAAATGACAAATGACAAAAATGACAAAAATGACAAAAATGACAAAATGACAAAAATGACAAAAATGACAAAAATGACAAAAATGACAAAAATGACAAAAATGACAAAATGACAAAAATGACAAAAATGACAAAAATGACAAAAATGACAAAAATGACAAAAATGACAAAAATGACAAAAATGACAAAAATGACAAAAATGACAAAAATGACAAAAATGACAAAAATGACAAAAATGACAAAAATGACAAAAATGACAAAAATGACAAAAATGACAAAAATGACAAAAATGACAAAAATGACAAAAATGACAAAAATGACAAAAATGACAAAAATGACAAAAATGACAAAAATGACAAAAATGACAAAAATGACAAAAATGACAAAAATGACAAAAATGACAAAAATGACAAAAATGACAAAAATGACAAAAATGACAAAAATGACAAAAATGACAAAAATGACAAAAATGACAAAAATGACAAAAATGACAAAAATGACAAAAATGACAAAAATGACAAAAATGACAAAAATGACAAAAATGACAAAAATGACAAAAATGACAAAAATGACAAAAATGACAAAAATGACAAAAATGACAAAAATGACAAAAATGACAAAATGACAAAAATGACAAAAATGACAAAAATGACAAAATGACAAAAATGACAAAAATGACAAAAATGACAAAAATGACAAAAATGACAAAAATGACAAAAATGACAAAAATGACAAAAATGACAAAAATGACAAAAATGACAAAAATGACAAAAATGACAAAATGACAAAAATGACAAAAATGACAAAAATGACAAAAATGACAAAAATGACAAAAATGACAAAAATGACAAAAATGACAAAAATGACAAAATGACAAAATGACAAAAATGACAAAAATGACAAAAATGACAAAAATGACAAAAATGACAAAAATGACAAAAATGACAAAAATGACAAAAATGACAAAAATGACAAAAATGACAAAAATGACAAAAATGACAAAAATGACAAAAATGACAAAAATGACAAAAATGACAAAAATGACAAAATGACAAAATGACAAAAATGACAAAAATGACAAAAATGACAAAAATGACAAAAAATGACAAAAATGACAAAAATGACAAAAATGACAAAAATGACAAAAATGACAAAAATGACAAAAATGACAAAAATGACAAAAATGACAAAAATGACAAAAATGACAAAAATGACAAAAATGACAAAAATGACAAAATGACAAAAATGACAAAAATGACAAAAATGACAAAAATGACAAAAAGACAAAATGACAAAAATGACAAAAATGACAAAAATGACAAAAATGACAAAAATGACAAAAATGACAAAAATGACAAAAATGACAAAAATGACAAAAATGACAAAAATGACAAAAATGACAAAAATGACAAAAATGACAAAAATGACAAAAATGACAAAAATGACAAAAATGACAAAAATGACAAAATGACAAAAATGACAAAAATGACAAAATGACAAAAATGACAAAAATGACAAAAAATGACAAAAATGACAAAAATGACAAAAATGACAAAAATGACAAAAATGACAAAAATGACAAAAATGACAAAAATGACAAAAATGACAAAAATGACAAAAATGACAAAAATGACAAAAATGACAAAAATGACAAAAATGACAAAAATGACAAAAATGACAAAAATGACAAAAATGACAAAAATGACAAAAATGACAAAAATGACAAAAATGACAAAAATGACAAAAATGACAAAAATGACAAAAATGACAAAAATGACAAAAATGACAAAAATGACAAAATGACAAAAATGACAAAAATGACAAAAATGACAAAAATGACAAAATGACAAAAATGACAAAAATGACAAAAATGACAAAATGACAAAAATGACAAAAATGACAAAAATGACAAAAATGACAAAAATGACAAAAATGACAAAAATGACAAAAATGACAAAAATGACAAAAATGACAAAAATGACAAAAATGACAAAAATGACAAAAATGACAAAAATGACAAAAATGACAAAAATGACAAAAATGACAAAAATGACAAAAATGACAAAAATGACAAAAATGACAAAAATGACAAAAATGACAAAAATGACAAAAATGACAAAAATGACAAAAATGACAAAAATGACAAAAATGACAAAAATGACAAAAATGACAAAAATGACAAAAATGACAAAAATGACAAAAATGACAAAAATGACAAAAATGACAAAAATGACAAAAATGACAAAAATGACAAAAATGACAAAAATGACAAAAATGACAAAAATGACAAAAATGACAAAAATGACAAAAATGACAAAAATGACAAAAATGACAAAAATGACAAAAATGACAAAAATGACAAAAATGACAAAATGACAAAAATGACAAAAATGACAAAATGACAAAAATGACAAAAATGACAAAAATGACAAAAGACAAAAATGACAAAAATGACAAAAATGACAAAAATGACAAAAATGACAAAATGACAAAAAATGACAAAAATGACAAAAATGACAAAAATGACAAAAATGACAAAAATGACAAAAATGACAAAAATGACAAAAATGACAAAATGACAAAAATGACAAAAATGACAAAAATGACAAAAATGACAAAAATGAACAAAAATGACAAAAATGACAAAATGACAAAATGACAAAAATGACAAAAATGACAAAAATGACAAAAATGACAAAAATGACAAAAATGACAAAATGACAAAAATGACAAAAATGACAAAATGACAAAAATGACAAAAATGACAAAAATGACAAAAATGACAAAAATGACAAAAATGACAAAAATGACAAAAATGACAAAATGACAAAAATGACAAAAATGACAAAAATGACAAAAATGACAAAAATGACAAAAATGACAAAAATGACAAAAATGACAAAAATGACAAAAAATGACAAAAATGACAAAAATGACAAAAATGACAAAAATGACAAAAATGACAAAAATGACAAAAATGACAAAAATGACAAAAATGACAAAAATGACAAAAATGACAAAAATGACAAAAATGACAAAAATGACAAAAATGACAAAAATGACAAAAATGACAAAATGACAAAATGACAAAAATGACAAAAATGACAAAAATGACAAAAATGACAAAAATGACAAAAATGACAAAAATGACAAAAATGACAAAAATGACAAAAATGACAAAAATGACAAAAATGACAAAAATGACAAAAATGACAAAAATGACAAAATGACAAAAATGACAAAAATGACAAAATGACAAAAATGACAAAAATGACAAAAATGACAAAAATGACAAAAATGACAAAAATGACAAAATGACAAAAATGACAAAAATGACAAAAATGACAAAAATGACAAAAATGACAAAAATGACAAAAATGACAAAAATGACAAAAATGACAAAAAATGACAAAAATGACAAAAATGACAAAAATGACAAAAATGACAAAAATGACAAAAATGACAAAAATGACAAAAATGACAAAAATGACAAAAATGACAAAAATGACAAAAATGACAAAAATGACAAAAATGACAAAAATGACAAAAATGACAAAAATGACAAAAATGACAAAAATGACAAAATGACAAAAATGACAAAAATGACAAAAATGACAAAATGACAAAAATGACAAAAATGACAAAAATGACAAAATGACAAAAATGACAAAAATGACAAAAATGACAAAAATGACAAAAATGACAAAAATGACAAAAATGACAAAAAATGACAAAAATGACAAAAATGACAAAAATGACAAAAATGACAAAAATGACAAAAATGACAAAAATGACAAAAAATGACAAAAATGACAAAAATGACAAAAATGACAAAAATGACAAAAATGACAAAAAATGACAAAAATGACAAAAATGACAAAAATGACAAAAATGACAAAAATGACAAAAATGACAAAAATGACAAAAATGACAAAAATGACAAAATGACAAAAATGACAAAAATGACAAAAATGACAAAATGACAAAAATGACAAAAATGACAAAAATGACAAAAATGACAAAAATGACAAAAATGACAAAAATGACAAAAATGACAAAAATGACAAAAATGACAAAAATGACAAAAATGACAAAAATGACAAAAATGACAAAAATGACAAAATGACAAAAATGACAAAAATGACAAAAATGACAAAAATGACAAAAATGACAAAAATGACAAAAATGACAAAAATGACAAAAATGACAAAAATGACAAAAATGACAAAAAATGACAAAAATGACAAAAATGACAAAAATGACAAAAATGACAAAAATGACAAAAATGACAAAAATGACAAAAATGACAAAAATGACAAAAATGACAAAAATGACAAAAATGACAAAAATGACAAAATGACAAAAATGACAAAAATGACAAAAATGACAAAAATGACAAAAATGACAAAAATGACAAAAATGACAAAAATGACAAAAATGACAAAAATGACAAAAATGACAAAAATGACAAAATGACAAAAATGACAAAAATGACAAAAATGACAAAAATGACAAAAATGACAAAAATGACAAAAATGACAAAAATGACAAAAATGACAAAAATGACAAAAATGACAAAAATGACAAAAATGACAAAAATGACAAAAATGACAAAAATGACAAAAATGACAAAAATGACAAAAATGACAAAAATGACAAAAATGACAAAAATGACAAAAATGACAAAATGACAAAAATGACAAAAATGACAAAAATGACAAAAATGACAAAATGACAAAAATGACAAAAATGACAAAAATGACAAAAATGACAAAAATGGACAAAAATGACAAAAATGACAAAAATGACAAAAATGACAAAAATGACAAAAATGACAAAAATGACAAAAATGACAAAAATGACAAAAATGACAAAAATGACAAAAATGACAAAAAATGACAAAAATGACAAAAATGACAAAAATGACAAAAATGACAAAAATGACAAAATGACAAAAATGACAAAAATGACAAAAATGACAAAAATGACAAAAATGACAAAAATGACAAAAATGACAAAAATGACAAAAATGACAAAAATGACAAAAATGACAAAAATGACAAAAATGACAAAAATGACAAAAATGACAAAAATGACAAAAATGACAAAAATGACAAAAATGACAAAAATGACAAAAATGACAAAAATGACAAAAATGACAAAAATGACAAAAATGACAAAAATGACAAAAATGACAAAAATGACAAAAATGACAAAAATGACAAAAATGACAAAAATGACAAAATGACAAAAATGACAAAAATGACAAAAATGACAAAAATGACAAAAATGACAAAAATGACAAAAATGACAAAAATGACAAAAATGACAAAAATGACAAAATGACAAAAATGACAAAAATGACAAAAATGACAAAAATGACAAAATGACAAAAATGACAAAAATGACAAAAATGACAAAAATGACAAAATGACAAAAATGACAAAAATGACAAAAATGACAAAAATGACAAAAATGACAAAAATGACAAAAATGACAAAAATGACAAAAATGACAAAAATGACAAAAATGACAAAAATGACAAAAATGACAAAAATGACAAAAATGACAAAAATGACAAAAATGACAAAAATGACAAAAATGACAAAAATGACAAAAATGACAAAAATGACAAAAATGACAAAAATGACAAAAATGACAAAAATGACAAAAATGACAAAAATGACAAAAATGACAAAAATGACAAAAATGACAAAAATGACAAAAATGACAAAAATGACAAAAATGACAAAAATGACAAAAATGACAAAAATGACAAAATGACAAAAATGACAAAAATGACAAAAATGACAAAAATGACAAAAATGACAAAAATGACAAAAATGACAAAAATGACAAAAATGACAAAAATGACAAAAATGACAAAAATGACAAAAATGACAAAAATGACAAAAATGACAAAAATGACAAAAATGACAAAAATGACAAAAATGACAAAAATGACAAAAATGACAAAAATGACAAAAATGACAAAAATGACAAAAATGACAAAAATGACAAAAATGACAAAAATGACAAAAATGACAAAAATGACAAAAATGACAAAAATGACAAAAATGACAAAAATGACAAAAATGACAAAAATGACAAAAATGACAAAAATGACAAAAATGACAAAAATGACAAAAATGACAAAAATGACAAAAATGACAAAAATGACAAAAATGACAAAAATGACAAAAATGACAAAAATGACAAAAATGACAAAAATGACAAAAATGACAAAAATGACAAAAATGACAAAAATGACAAAAATGACAAAAATGACAAAAATGACAAAAATGACAAAAATGACAAAAATGACAAAAATGACAAAAATGACAAAAATGACAAAAATGACAAAAATGACAAAAATGACAAAAATGACAAAAATGACAAAAATGACAAAAATGACAAAAATGACAAAAATGACAAAAATGACAAAAATGACAAAAATGACAAAAATGACAAAAATGACAAAAATGACAAAAATGACAAAAATGACAAAAATGACAAAAATGACAAAAATGACAAAAATGGCAAAAATGACAAAAATGGCAAAAATGACAAAAATGACAAAAATGACAAAAATGACAAAAATGACAAAAATGACAAAAATGACAAAAATGACAAAAATGACAAAAATGACAAAAATGACAAAAATGACAAAAATGACAAAAATGACAAAAATGACAAAAATGACAAAAATGACAAAAATGACAAAAATGACAAAAATGACAAAAATGACAAAAATGACAAAAATGACAAAAATGACAAAAATGACAAAAATGACAAAAATGACAAAAATGACAAAAATGACAAAAATGACAAAAATGACAAAAATGACAAAAATGACAAAAATGACAAAAATGACAAAAACGACAAAAATGACAAAAATGACAAAAATGACAAAAATGACAAAAAAGACAAAAATGACAAAAATGACAAAAATGACAAAAATGACAAAAATGACAAAAATGACAAAATGACAAAAATGACAAAAATGACAAAAATGACAAAAATGACAAAAATGACAAAAAAATGGATAAAGTGACGAAAATGCAAAAATAAAAAAAATGAAAAAAAAATTCTCAAATTGAAAAATTACAAATTGAAAAACATTACATTATTTAAAAAAAAATTACAAATTTTTAAATAATGACAAAATGTTAAAAATTGACAAAATGGATCGATATAGCTTACAAAAAATGGCCAGTTTACAGGATTTAAAATATGAAATTTGTTTATCAAATTAAAGAAAAATTGATCAAATTTTCAAAATCAGTAACTCGTTAGAGTGGCATAATTTACGAAATTGACATAAATGACAAAACTGACTAAATTGACAAAAGAGACAAAATTTATCCAATGCTGTCAAATTAACTCAATTTTTTGTTCAATTTGATGTTTTTGAATTTAATTTTGTCATTTTTTCATTTTTTTTATTTTGTAAATTTTTTCAATTCTACCAAAATTATTCATCAGCTTTGTCTCTTCACTTCTGTCTATTTTTAATTTTGTCATTTCTGTCAAAATTTTTAATTTTCCAAAATTCTTAATTTTTTTCAATGTTTGGTTGCTCAAATCAGAACAAACGTTGAATCATTAGAAACTCATTGTTGGGCATCTTGGGTCTTAAAATTTTTTTTTTTTTTTCATTTATTTATGTTAGAGTTATCAATTATTGTGACTCCAAAAACAGTACGTTGAGATTATACTTATTTCAAAAATATTTGTAGAAACGGGATCAAACAGGATATTTCAGGATCCAGTCATTCAAAAGCTCCAATTTAATTGCAATTTATGTTACATATGTGAAATTAATGACTATTTGAAAATTATCCTATTAACAATTTCAAAATTCATATTTTCAAATTCATTCTGGATCTACTGCGTTTGAAATTCCTTGATCATAATTTAATGATTCAAAATTTGAAAATCTATCATTTGTTTATTATTGTGTTACGGAATCAGTAAACGCGCCTCCGCTACCAAGAAGACCCCACCAGCAATCGACGTCAATGATAGGTATAGATGAGCCTTCCGGAAAGGGAAAGCAGAAAACAAAGAGGAAGATATAAAACGCCACAAATCAAAACGTTTACCACGTATCGTGAAGTGGAGTTATTTCGGGAAAAAGTTGCAGTCTAGTGTAGACAGTTGAATTTCTTTGAAGTCTATAACAATATTAAATACCAGGGAATAATTATCTTCAGGTAAACTAGAAATTACAAATAATCTTACACTATAGTTATAAACACAAAACTTAACCTAATTATCACAGATTGGCTATCACAGATTGCTATCACAGCACGTCTATAGAGCTTCTATCACAGTTTGTACCGTAGCAAGGTCACGAAAGGACATTATACCTATAATTTGAATAAGGCATCGCACAGGTAACATATTACATATACTATTCGATGTGTGAAAACTAAAATGTAAATTTGATAAACAGTATATGATACAACCGTACCAGAAGTGAACACCGGCAACAAGACTATTTAATTACAAAACGCAGGCACTAAACGTGAGTACAACACAATCAAACTTTGAACATCAATTCAATTGTAAAACACTATTGATAGGAACCTAAAATAATGTCAGATATTGGTTACAGGTAAAATTTAACAATTCATCAAATACATACATTGTTCAAATTTTCGGAAGTTTCCTGTTTTTGTTGCCGATTCACCAACAATTGTGTGTCATATGTGTCCTTATTTAATTTACCGGCTGTAAAAAGGCTACTTTTCCCAAATCCTAGTTTTAAACACTTTTCAGGACATCAAATTTTTTTAACCGACTTTGTACCTTCCCCGCGTCTATTTCATTTCTTATCACCGTTCTGATATCTCATAATAACCATCAATCAACTTCTTCGACGCACTTCTAGACAAAAAACACAACCGTTTGTGAGCAAGGATCGATCGGACACATTTTCCTGAAACCTACTTTTACCAAATAAAATTATTAAATTTTCCGAAATTTATATGGATAATATAAACATTCTTTCTCATATTATATTCTCATATATATTCTCATGATTCTTTCCGTGGTAAAAGCCTTCATTCAGAAAATCATAGCTTCAATAGTTTTCATTGATATTCGAAATCAGCGTATAAATTCTTTGCCCACCGGAAAAACATGAAGTTTGTTGCTTTGTATAATCGATATAAGTTGGTGGTGTACTAGCATTTGTGGATGTAATGCATAAAAGTATAAAAGCGTTAGTAAAAGTTAGTTAGTAATGTATATCTTTATTTCGATGCTTTTAACGCGAGAGCGTTAAAATCTCAGAAACAATAATAGTGCTTTAAAATAGCGTCCAACAAAAAAAGATAAAGTTGAGCTTTGATAAAACCTAAGGAGATTTTTATTTGGACAATTTAGCTTGTTCAAAGTGAGACAGTTTTAACAAGCTAAAAGAAGATTATTTTTTACTTATTAAAAACAGTGATTTATGTTAAGAGACAAAAATATTTGTACTTTACTTTTCGTAGATATTTGTTCCATTAAATTTTCTTATTTTGTTTTTAAGCTTAAGAGTCGCAGCTTTACATCTCAACAGCCACAGGCGGCTCGCAAGCTGTAGGTTGCTGACCACTGATCCATAAATCAAAAAGCATGGAAAGGTTGAAAGAAAAATATTTTTATGACAAATACATCTACACATTATGTATGACTATGAGCAGCAGACTTCCTCGAATGTCATCATGTTTTTCTCCCACAGTGCTCTATTTGCTATCCTGACATCCGATTTGTCATAATATTACCATTATTTGGGACATAATCGATGACAAACGGAAGAGGTGAACTCGTTTGAATTGCAGGCTTCTCCAGTTTCCATTCCTCTGGGCTGTTTGCTGAATTCCGGATGGAAAAACAAATATCAAAGGGGTTGCAAGCATGAACGACTGCTGGTTGGAAGAACAAATAACTCAAAGTTGCTACATTTGATCAGGAAAACAGTTGTTTTGACAAACGAGGGCCAAATATTTAAGACGGGCGATCATCAAATCTAGATACATAATTTGGTTTTCAAATATTTTAGATAAAAATTAGCTACTTATGCTTTTTTTTTTTTAATTTGTACAACAAGTTGAACTGAATACTATTAAATTAAATCCAACTCAAAATTTGTTAGCACGTACCACATTGAGTGGCCTTATTATACAAATAAGAACAAAAAACACGTGACTCGCAGAAGTCGTTTGACGTAAGGACAACTTAGCAGCATGAAAATTTTCCCTCGCTTTTTTCCATCTCGATGTCACATTTTTATAGCATCTCGATTTTCCTTCCGCAGACTACCAAAATCAACACAATGGGAAAACTCTTCGAGAAAAGAATGGATGAAACAGTTTTGAGTGGCAAAATGGGTAGCAGAGAGCCGGAGAGTCGAATTTGGGGAAAATTCGCTCACCTTGCTTGATGTTTTGTGTTGTGTTGATCTAATGTTTGCAGAGAAGGGAGCAACAATTGCCCAGACCTCCTCACCCCACATTAACCCTCTGCATTGTGGAGATACGGTCTTGGATGATAAGTATGGCGTGGTTGGCGCCGAAGCGTTTCGGTTGATGTCGAGTAAAATTTGCTTTGTTATCGTTAGACCCTCGGCAAGTGGGTGGAGCTAGCAAAATAGCTAGCAATTCGATAGGGGCGGATTCAACAAAATAGGGGAGGATAGATGATGAATATTTTTCCTCAAAGCATCAACTGAAGATTAATAATTTTTATCATAATTTCTTATTAACGGTTCTTAGTTTTTCTAAAATTTTAGAATTCACTGATTAAAATTCAATATTCAAAATCTGATTTCTTTGAAATTCACAGTTTAGAATAAAAATTCACAGATCAATTTACAATTTTCAGACTGAATATTGAGAACCTATGAAATAATAAATAATAAATCTCAAAATTGTTAAAAAGTTAGTTGTTTACTAGTGTTGGTTATTTGAACTTACCAATTTTATTTTTAACGTGCTGACCAGACCTATGGTAACACTTTTCTCGTAAAGCAGCTAGATTTGCTGCTTGCCTGCCACATGTCTTTTTAAAACGATGCACAGACTTTTTTGATTGACGTGTGACAAGCGGAAAGAAACACGTTGAACTGCAGCTTCGAAACTCGTCATGACTACGTCAACCTGAAGTGTTTATGTTGCCTAAGTTTACAATTAATTATTCTGATATTTAAAAATTTACTTGACATGACAAAAATGTTCTGAATTTTTCATATGATTTAAAGAAATTGGGTCAGTAGGTTTACCAAAACAGCATTTCGCGATTATTCTCAATAATAATAAACCTGATAACGACCACGTGCTTCTAATTGTAAGTTGCATCCCAAAACATAATTTCTAAACACACTTCAGTCCTACTCGATTCAGTCTCAGCGCTTGATAGAAAAAAAATCAAAAGATAACCTTTCTGATCTCGCCATCATTATTAATGTATCATTGAGCAAACTGCGCTCACTCTCATTACTGCTTCCTAATATTCCAGAATTCCAGAGCAACTTTTCGCTTCATTAACAACAAATGAAAAGAGCCGCTTAACTGACAAACAAACGAGCTAAGAAACGTCATCGACGAACGAAGTGTATCGCAAGAACAAACGTTTGAGATGTAGGGGTATGTATACTGTAATCGATCATTTTGAGCGACAGGTCAATTGTTAGGAGAGAAACTGCGCGGTGTTGTTCAGTTCTGTTCTGTGTAATTAGAAGTCGATATGTTTTTATTAATTAAAGGTTGTGGAAACTTGTCCGTTTCTATATTTGGTGCCTTTGTGAAACTCTTAATGAAACATGCTTATAACATTTTTAATATTTTTCTTGTGCTTGCCTTTATCCAAACTTTTCATTTCAATTTGACAATATTTTAATAATATTCAAAAAATATTATTTTTGAAGGCTGGCTCCAAGCTTAAAGGACTACAATTGTATCATTTATTAACTTATTTGCTGCACTCTCAAAGCCAAAGCTTTTTGTTTGTAAAGATTTATTTTTCTTTATTATAGAGT
>NC_073692.1:432891942-432919417 GCF_029784155.1 Uranotaenia lowii
TGATCTGTTTCCTAAAGCACTGATCGTTTAGAAATATAAATGGGTTAAATTAGCTGGAAAAGCTTCATTTAGAATTTTAAATCACAGATTGAAGTATGAATGGAAAATCAATTGAGCATTGCCGATTTGTCTACAGTAGGTTTTTCATGTTTGATTTTTCAAAATCAATTGCATATTGGGAAAAGGGTGTAGAATGTTTAAACCTAGATAAGCAAATTTCAATAATAATTGCAAAGCTAACAATAATTTTGCATTATTCATACTAATAATTATGCTTAAAAAGTGAGCATTAAAAACTGTTTGGTTTTATCATTATACTAGCCCCCGTTATTTCAGCTGTCGTAAAAATCGTAACACTTTTTGAAACGTGCAAATATATTTTATGTTAAACTAGCTGACCCGGTGTGCTTTGCAACACCTTCCTTGATTATTGAAATTTATGGTACCTAGATATTAAGCTTTTCATTTATTTGCACAACATTCTAAATTCAATTTCATAGTTATTTAAATGTTTTTTTTTTCAAAATAAAATTGCAACTTTTTTTTAATTTGAAATCTTAATAATTTTGTTTTTAAATTAGTATTTTAATCCTTTTTATTACTTTGAATGACTTCATAAGTTTAAAACTTAAACCAAAAATGTTATTTTATATATTAAATCTTCGCTGTCCCTTTTTTAATGTGGAAAGGGTATAAAACTGTCTTAGAAACTGTTTTTGTAACTAAATAACGTCACGGGACATTTATTTTACCTATCCGTTCTCGTGTTATTGTACAAAATGGGAGAGATACCCCCTCCTCCATTTCTTCTTTGCTCCTAATGGAAGGAAGGGGGTTTTATAACATCAAAAAAAAAAACACTTCTTTTATACAAATACGATCCCATGTCATATACGGCTTCATTCTCGATAAGCTTTCGAGTTATTTTAAAAATGGGTGACCCTCTCCCATTTAATATATCCCCTCTGGCAGGAGAAAGAGGGTTTCAAACCGTCGAAAAACATTGCCCGTACACAAATGTGCTCCCGTGCAAAATTTCCATTTTCTCGCTTAGTTACCGAAATATTAAAAAAAAATGTATGAGTGACCCTCTTCCCACTTTTATCGTTCCACTGAATAGAAGGAGGGGTGCTAAACCACTGGAAAAACATTTCTTGTGCTATCCCCTACCTGGTAGGAGGGAGTCAATATAAAACATTCCGTGTATTCAAATACACTCCCATGGCCAATTCTGTTCCATTTGCTTGATTGTATGATTGTTCCCGTCTCATTTTTTGTTCCATTTGTTACATAAGTTCTTGGTTTATGCAAAACAATCGTATGTGAGCTCCCGTCTTCTCTAACTGTATTCCCAAATGAAGGAGAAAGAAGTCTCAAATAAGCAAATAACCATTTTACGTATCCAAATACTTTCCTATGCCAAAGTTGTTTCCATTTGCTCGATAAGTTCTCGAGTTATACGATAAATTGTGAAGGAGCCCCCCTCTCTCCTTCCTATTACGCAACTGGAAGGAGGCAGTAGTACCAAATATTCACTGAAACATTCCTTGTGTTCAAACACCCTCCCAAACAAAATTTCGTTCCATTTGCTGGGTAACTTCCCGAGTGATGTGAAAAAAAGTATGTGAGCAGGCTCCTTCCTCAAGATGTTCCGACTTGAGAACGGAGGGTTCTCACTTACTTACTTACTTAATGATCCCGCGCCGATCCTCCGGTGCATAGGGCCGTGGTAAAAGACCTCCACTGTTGACGATCCGGAGCCAGCGTCTTCACCTGGTCCCAGTCAAGATTCTCGTCGACAGTTCGGATTTCAGCGGCTAGGCTTCGCCGCCACGAATTTCTGGGTCTGCCTCTTCTTCGATGACCTTCTGGATTCCAATCTAGCGCCTCTCTGCAAATCTCGTTTTCATCTTTTCGCAGCGTGTGCCCAATCCATCTCCACTTACGTTCCCGAATCTCGATTTCTAGCGCCTTTTGATGACACCGGCGATGTAGTTCCTCATTCGAGATCCAGTTGCCAGGCCACCAAGCGCGGATGATATTCCGCAGGCAGCGGTTTACAAATACTTGCAGTTTTCGCGTCGTTACCGCATATGTGCACCAAGTTTCGCACCCGTACGGCAATACGGTTTTGACGTTTGAGTTGAAGATTCGGATTTTTGTTCGTAGAGAGATCTGGCGTGACCGCCAGATGTTTCGGAGACTCGCAAACGCAAATCGGGCCTTTCTGATCCGTGTTTCGATGTCTTTTCTGGTACCACCATCAGGCGTAATCTGGCTACCAAGATACTGGAAGCACTCCACTTTCTCAACTTGTTGCCCAGCTACCATGAAACTGGAGGGATTTCCTGTGTTGATCTCCATCGACTTGGTCTTTCCGACATTGACTTTGAGTCCTGCTGCCTTGGAACTTTCGGTGAGGTCGTCGAGCTTGCTCTGCATATCTGGTTGTGTTTGGGCGAGCAAAACAATATCGTCAGCCAGGTCAAGGTCGTTCAGTTGCTCCATTGTTGAAGGATTCCACGGCAATCCTCGGTTCGGTGCACAGTCAATCGATCCAATCAGAATCTCATCCATTACGATTAGAAAAAGTAGCGGTGATAGAATACATCCTTGTCTCACTCCAGCAGTTACCGGGATTGGTTCGGACAAGACACCGTCGTGCAAGACCTTGCACGAGAATGCCTCGTACTGTGCTTCGATGAGATGGACTAGTTTCTCTGGGACCCCTCGTCGCCTTAGAGCCGCCCAGATGTTTTCATGGTTAAGTCGGTCGAATGCTTTTTCGAAATCAACGAACACCAGCAGAAGAGAGTCCTGGAATTCGTTGATTTGTTCCAGTATTATTCGTAGCGTTGTGATGTGGTCCACACATGATCGTCCGGATCGGAATCCAGCTTGTTGCCGTCGGAGTGTAGCGTCGATTTTCTCCTGGATCCTGTTCAGGATCACTTTGCAGAGTACTTTGAGGGTTGTACAGATCAAAGTTATGCCACGCCAGTTACCGCACTCTGTTAGGTCTCCTTTCTTTGGGACCTTTACGAGGATACCCTGCATCCAGTCGGCCGGGAATGTTGCAGTATCCCAAATGTCAGCGAAAAGACGGTGCAACATTTGTGCTGACAAGGCAGGGTCGGCTTTGAGCATTTCAGCAGGAATGCAATCGATTCCAGGCGCTTTGTTGGATTTCATGTCCTTGATTGCCGCTTCTATTTCAGCCAGCGAGGGCGCTTCCGAGTTGACGCCATTAATGCGACTTACTGTGGGCGCCTCGAGCTGCGGGTTCTGTTGGCCATTGCTATTTGTAACTCGAAAAAGTTGATCAAAATGCTCAGTCCAACGCTTGAGCTGATCTGTTCGATCTGTCAGCAGCTGACCTGCTCGTTTTTCAGCGGCATTCTTGCATTAGTCCTTGCACCACTAAGGCGGCGAGAAATATCATATAATAATCGGATATCTCCAATGGCGGCGGCTCTTTCTCCCTCTTCGGCTAGGGAGTTTGTCCAGGCTCTCTTGTCTCGTCTACAAGCTCGTTTAACTGCCTTTTCCAGCTCCGCATATCGTAAGCGGGCGGCTGCTTTGGCTGACCCGGTACATGCCTGCTCAATTCTGACTTTCGCCTTTCTCCGATCATCGATCATCCTCCAGGTTTCATCCGACATCCATTCACTTCGTCTTCCACAAACTTTACCGAGAGTACCATGGCTCGTCGTGATAAAGGTATTCTTGATTCCACACCACTGTTCTTCGACTGTTCCGTCTGTCGGCAGCTCCGAGGCTCGGGATTCTAGCTGTTCAACGTATGCCCTTTTCACCTCTGGATTCTCCAACCGGCGGACGTCATATCGACACCCGACTTTCTCCTCGCGCCGTTGGACACGCGCAACTCTCAGTCGTATCTCGCCAAGGACGAGGTGATGGTCAGATGCAATGTCTGCGCTTCGTTTGTTGCGGACATCAAGAAAGCTCCTTCTCCATTTTCGGCTGATGCAGATGTGGTCAATTTGATTTTCTGTTCGGCCATCTCGGGATACCCAAGTGACCTTATGTGCTGGTCGATGGGGGAAGAGCGATCCACCGATCACCATGTTGTTGTTGCCACAAAATTCTACAAACAGCTCTCCGTTTTCGCTCATCTGTCCTAGGCCATGGCGCCCCATGATGCGCTCAAGGTCTTGATTGTCGGAGCCAATCTTTGCGTTGAAGTCGCCCAAATGGATTTGAATGTCACCCTTCGGAATTCTCTCAACCACGCTGTTCAGTTGACTGTAAAACTGCTGGAGGGTTCTCACAATATCATAGAAACATTTCTCGTTATCAAATACTTTGCCTTGCCAAATTTGGTTCCATTTGTTTGATTATTTTCCCAGTAATGGGGAAAATTATGAAAGAACCCCTCCCAACTTTCTGTCCCTTCACTGAAAGGAGAGAGCGGTACCGAATATTTATATAACTGTATGTCGTACCCATGGCCGTAGGAACGGGGGGGGTTTTGGGGGTTAAACCCCCCCCATGAAGGTCCAAAAATACCAAGTGAAATTTTTTTTGCTAAACATAAAATTTGAAATTTCTAATCAAATTTTGATGAACAACTAAAATCATTCAATAGTAGCAATAGTGCAACAATCTCGATTCCAAAACCTCGAAGTCTCATTCCAAGACCACAATTTCACAACAGTATTTCAAAAAATTTCTCACTTGTTGATAGTAATTGAGTCCCAAATATTGAATCCCAATGAAGTTAGACTAAGCTTACCAGATTGTCCGGATTTGGACCAGATTTTCTCACTCTATTTGCAGAATCAAACGAAAATTTCAGTTGAGTTATTTGAATTATGTATTTTGCGTCAAAATAGTGTTTTTTAAACCAATTTAGTCAATATGAACGTAAACGATTTTTTGGCAACCTTAAATCGGATTCTGAATCGGATGATATGTTTCGATTAAACAAAAACAATTTGCCACGTGTTTTTTTTCGGCCGGATTTTGGGGAAATTTTAAAACAATATGCCCTCATTTCACAAGGTTGTAACCCTTCCACAGGCAGAGATAAACTGAGGTTGTAGATTTTGAACTATTCCTCCAGCCAGTGAAGGGCATCAAAGTTCTAAGAAGTAAACTTGTCTGTATACACTTAACACAACACAATAAACAATCCCAACACTCACTAGGTACATTACACAGCCAAGCCAAACAATCTCATAGCCATCAAGAAAATTAAATACTTAACTAAAGATCTCACATCAAATTGAATAGAGTGATGAGTCCACTACTAACAGAAAAAAACCGCATGTCAGCAGAGGATCAGCATCAACGCTATCAGTTGGTACGTTTAGTACTAAAATGTACTCTATCACTCATTACCACTTGTAGTGAAGAGTGATGAGGAATCAGCGTCGACGGTGATCTGGCAATGAGGCGTTATCATCAGCGTCGTTTAAAACTCAGATCGAACTCGTCTGCTTAGGTGTTAAAGCGCATTCGAGAACATCCATCGTTATCAGTTGCCGGTTAATCGTCCAGCAGGCTGTGCCTAATTTCTTTATTTGCACCAGACAAAAGTGATAGTGGATCGGGAGTTTATCTTGAACGATCAAATATTCACATGTGCCTGACCGGTAGCGCAGCTTCAAGGCTGATATTAATTGTCGCGCGAGTGGTGAAAATTGGTTTACGATCATTAAGGTAAATCTCCTGTGAACCAAAGTGTTAAACGCAAATTTCTAAAGTCCTCATTTTGTACAGATTTCGCAAAGTGAATATCAGCCAGTTACTTGGCGGCTTGATAAAGTACCTATAAGCCTTTATATTCACTTTTTGCTTATGGATCCAAAGATGCGGAACTAAGTTCCATTGTGTGGAATAGAGATCGGTAAGACGATATTAAAACAAAAATTGAGAAATATAGAAACTCATTCCAACTTTTGGTCCTCTGCAGACCTATTTAATCCCGGGGCTTGAACAGACTTCCAAGATGGCAAACAGAGTACAATGGTTCCAGAAGCCTATCCATGTACAAAGGATTTTGGCTTGAACTGCATGTGCATGCGAAAGAAGATGGCGGACGTCGCGGGATACACTAGAATTTAAGATACACTCATACGTACACACACACAATTAGTTTTTAGGTTCTTTTTTTTATTATAAGTAAGTTTTAAAATAGCATATAAGTAGTTAGGGTAAGTTTTAAAAAAATAAAGCATGAATTAAAAATCAACGAATTTTAAATGCCAAACACTCATTTTCTTTTGAAATTATTTTGTAAAACTATGATTCCCGTAGCTGGGGCCTGGACGAGAATATTTGGACAATCGTATAGTATGCTGAACGCGAACCCGGTCGATTCCGAGCCAATAGAAGGGTGAAACCTCAGGTGAGTCGATCATTTTTTTTGTCTCAGTCTCATGCGAGAAGAACAATTCTTCTGATGACAAAATGGCGCCCACGTGTAAATGAATGTTCAGATAATTTAGACTAAACGAATTTTATTTCCAAACTTGTATCATTTACTTAAAAAAATAATGATCAGAGTGTTTTTTTTTTTTATTTTGAAATTGTCGTTTTTTTTTTGTGTTCATTATTTATTTTAAAACTTTCTATTTATTTAAATTTTATTTATTTTTTTTTTATAATTTTAATTCTTGAATTTGTTTTTAAGTAAAAAAATTATCTTTATCATCATACACAATTACAAGCTCAGGGAAGAAAATAGGTCGATTCTCGCTTCCACTTTGATGAAGTATTAAAAAAATCATTTAAAAAAAAAAAAAAATAACAAAATAAATTCTTGGCAGCAGTAGCATAATAAATAAACAAAAAAAAAAAAAAAAAAAAACTTTAAAATCTAAATATGGCTGAAAAAACGGTAGTAAATGAAATTGAAGAGCCTGTAATGAATATTTCAAAAATGTCGGACAAACAAAGAAGAAGGTTAACAATTGACCCAAAGTTTCGTGAGCAACTTAACGAGATTTTTTCCAAGAAAGCATCTCAAGCTAACAAAACTGAAAATGATTTAAATCCTCACAAAAAGAATTTAGACTCAGATGTTGCACCGGTACACCGGGAAAGTGAAAATTCGGTAAACCAAGATCAACCAGTTTGGCCAGCAAAAACAAAACTAAGCGAAATTCTTCAAAAAACAAATGTTGATTTAAACTTTTCAAACATTCCAGAACCACCTACAATGAACTACCTGGAAACAAAAGAATTTGAAAATGAAGTTAGGGAAAGATTTACAAACGTTTCAGGAACCTCGAATAACCGTTTTATTCAATCTTCCTTAAGCAAAGAACCTTCTAAAAAGAAATATGCTATTTTCGAAATTCCTTGTTATACAGATATAGATTCAGTTAGTCATGTGGATACTACCCAATCTAAAAGTACAGGTGCTAAAAAAAAGCAATTCCAAAATCAATTTCATATCGAAAATTCGCATAAACCATACTCGTCATCAGCAGAGGAAGAAACATCTCCCGCTAACTTGCATGCTAATAAATTAGGAATAAAGCTAGTCAAAATAATTGATGATGATTGGATCAATCACCACCCACAAATTTTTTCCGAACTAATAATAGAAAATAATGCACTGAATAACAAAAATGAGCAAAGCAATCAATTTTTTTTAAATAAAAGCTCTTACAATACAGAACCCAATGAACATGAACCAGAAAGGTCATTACTTGAGCCAGGGTTCAATATTACAGACGACAACAATGAATTTATACAAAATAACCCTCTGTTTTATAATTGGAACAATACTAATACTATACCAAAAAAGTCTTTACCCATTTCTCGGTGGCCAATAAAATATGCTGGAGTTGACAATGGCATAGGCCTCAATTTGTTCTTAAGGCAAGTTGAATTTTTTGCTGCGTCAGAGAATGTTACAAAATCGGATCTCTTTCAATCGATTCACCAATTACTAGTAGGACCTGCTAATGCATGGTTTGTCACCAAATGGCCGATTCTTAGAACTAAAAATTGGGATTACTTCGTATATGCTTTAAGAAAACAGTTTCTTCCTGGAAATATTGACCATTATATTAAGGTCAAATCTATGTCTATGTTTCAGTCGAAATCGGAAACTTTTTCAAATTTTCTTGTTAGAATGGAACAATTTTTTTTATGTAGAACAAAACCTATGAGTGAGAAAGAAAAATTTGAAATACTTTGGCACACTATGAATTCTAGTTATAGGGATAAATTGGCACTGATTGATGTAAAGAGTTTAGAACATTTAGAAGAACTATGTGAAAGAATAGACGCAAACAATGATATACTCATGAACAAATTTAGTTTCAATTTTGAAAATAAAAGAATTAATGAACTCAATATCCAGGATTTATCTACAGAACATCATTCATATGATACATTGGAAAATAATTATTTACAGTCTTTCAATCATCCACCACAGTTTAAACAACAAATCAGCAAACCGGAAAAAACCCAAAACCGATATCAAGATCAACATTTAAAAATACACTCAGAAAATCAATTAAAATATAATAATTTCAATAAAAGTCAAGTGCAAAACCAAAAGAAAAATTATAACTCTTCTTGGAGAGACTGTACGCGTGAACAAATTCTACAATTTTATAAAATTCCAAATGAAAATGTTTGCTTCAATTGCCGTAAAATGGGTCATCATTTTTCTTCATGTTATTTTAAGAGACAAATCTTTTGTTACATTTGTGGACTGCCAGATTTTCACTATGAAGAGTGTCCGTTTTGTGATGAAAAAAACATGAGAAGGAAAAATTGATGGGGGAAATTTTTCCTCTTTCTTCTAAGCCCCCTACTTCAGAATATAGTTCAAAATCAAACACAAATATTTTAATACGAGGAGAATTAAATGACAGTTCTGAGTTCAATAATAATGAAATTGAAAATGATAAAAGAAACAAAAATAAAGAATTAGAAGACTACAATAACTATTTTTTCAATATTGATTCGATTTTGGTAAATCCGGAAGGAGATGAACGATATTTTTTAAAGTTTTCAGTTTTAGGATTAAAATTAGTAGGTCTTCTTGATAGTGGCAGTCAAGCATCGATAGTTGGGAATCAATTCGGAAACATTACTGAATTCCTCAAAATACAACCTTTAAAGAAAAATATCAAACTATCTAGTGCAAGTGGCGATCATTTAGAAATAATTGACTATGTAGACATACCATTTACTGTAGAAAACAAAACAAAAATTTTGCCTTGCCTTGTAGTTCCTAGACTAGGTGATAAATGCTTGTTAGGGATTGATTTCTTCAAATTATTTGAAATAAAGTTAACGGTAGAAAATGATAACAGACTGTTTGTTTGTTCAGTAGAACGCTCTAGTGATATATTTCAATCTCAAATAAACGTTAATGAAAATTCTGACAGGCATGAGCTGACTGCTTTGCAAATTAATCAATTAGAAGAAACCACATCAAAATTCAAATGTTCTCGGGAAGATTCCTTAGAGGCGTGTAATCTAATGGAACACACAATTAAATTAAATGACACAACTCCTATACATCTAAATCCTCATCCGTGGTCTCCCTGCATTCAGAAAAAAATAAATATTGAATTGAACCGACTGTTAAAACTAGATATAATTGAACCATCTGACTCAGATTGGTCACTTCATGTAGTACCTGTGACAAAAGAAAATGGCGATTTACGTCTTTGCTTGGATGCAAGATTACTAAATGCACGAACTATCAGAGACGCATACCCTTTAGCGAATTCTATGAGAATTTTGAGCAATTTAGGGAAAAATGTTTATTTTTCAGTCATTGACCTTAAAGATTCCTTTTTACAGGTTCGTTTGAATGAAGAATCAAAGAAATTTACTAGTTTTAAAATAATTGGCAGAGGTTTGTTCCAGTATAAAAGATTACCGTTTGGATTAATAAATAGCAGTGCCACTATGTCAAGAATTTTAGATAAATGTTTAAAAGAAGGTCTTTATGAACCATACATTTTTGCTTATTTGGATGATATAATCGTTGCAAGTACAACTTTTGATGATCATTTAAAGTATCTCAGAATAGTTGCTAATTGCTTAGGTAAGGCAAACCTATCAATCAATTTAAGTAAATGCAAATTTTGTCTAAAAAGGATTAAATATCTTGGTTTTATACTTTCTTCCGAGGGCTACCAACCCAATCCACAACGAGTAGCTTCAATATCAAACTTCGTTAGACCAACAACTCCAAAAGAAGTGAGAAGGTTTTTAGGTATGGCTGGGTACTATAGGAATTTTATTGATAACTTTAGTGGCATATCAGCACCCATATCAGATCTTTTGAAAGGACAACCAAAAAAAATAAGATGGACTCCGGAAGCTGAAAATGCGTTTCAAAAACTTAAAGAATGTTTGATGGCCGATCCTATTCTGGCCAATCCTAACTGGAATAATGAGTTTGTAGTACAGACGGATGCAAGTGATGTGGCGATTGCAGGCATTTTAACACAATCTTCTGAAAGTGGAGAACATATCATAGCGTACTTCTCTAGAAAATTATCAGCATGCGAAAAAAAATATGGCCCAACGGATAAAGAAGGACTAGCCGCCTTGGAAACCATAGAACATTTTCGATCGTATCTTGAAGGATCGCATTTCACATTAATAACAGATTGCTCTGCTATAACCTTTATTTTAAAATCTAAATGGAGACCAAGTTCAAGACTCTCAAGATGGTCTATGAAGCTACAAGAATATGATATAACATTGAAGCATAGAAAAGGCAGGGAAAATGTTGTTTGTGATACATTAAGTAGAGCAGTATGTGCTATTTTTGAAGACTCCAATTCACAGTGGTTTAAAAATCTAAAAACAAGTGTTCAAAATGTTCCTGATAATTATCCGAACTTTAAGATAGAATCAGATACTCTTTTTAAATTGGTTTCTACACGGTCACAATTCGAAGACGGAAGATTTGTCTGGAAAATTGTAGTCCCTCCCGACAAAGTAAGGAATATTGTAGAAGAAGAACACTCGAAGATTATGCATTTAGGATTTGATAAAACATTAGATAAAATAAAACTTAAATATTATTGGCCAAAGATGCACACTGAAATCAAACAAATTCTTAAGAAATGCTCTGTTTGTAAACAATCAAAACATACCACAGTGGCTACTGTTCCACCAATGGGCCAACAGAAACATACCTATAGACCATTTCAAATGATAGCTGTTGATTTTATAAATGGTTTTATAAGAAGTAAAAATAGGAATTGTGATCTTTTAGTATGTTTAGATGTTTTTTCAAAATATGTTAGGTTATTTCCGGTTCCGAATATGAATGCCAAATTAACAACAAAACTTATTAAAGAAGAATGGATTATGAAATATGGTGCACCTGAAGTTTTAATATCTGACAATGCACAAACATTTGTTTCTGTTGAATTTCAGTCGATGTTAAATCATTACAATGTTCATCAATTTTTAAATACTCGTCGCCACTGTCAAAATAATCCCGTTGAACGTGTAAATCGTGTCATTTTATCATGCATTAGAACTTATAGTAAAGATGATCATAAAATTTGGGATTCTAAGCTATCAGAGATTGAATTGGCCATTAACAGTAGCAAGCATACTTCAACCGGATTCTCCCCTTTTTATATAGTTTATGGTTCTGAAATGGTTATAGATGGCAAAGAACACCACAATGAAAGTCAAAATCAAAATCCATCAACAGAAGAATTTCTAGAAAAACGAAGACGTTTAATTGGCCCCTTGTATGAACAAGTAATCAAAAGTAATAGAGAACAATATGAAAAGTATAAAAAAAGTTATGATGGTAAACATAAAACCTTTCCCAATCACTTCGAGATAGGTCAAAACGTTTATAAAAAAAACTTTAGATTATCCAATACAACAGAAAACTACTCAGCTAAAACTGGACCGGTATATATTCCATGCAAAGTGATAGCACGACATGGTGCAACATCATATGAGTTAGAGGATCAATCAGGTCGTAATATCGGTATATTTGCTGCCCAAGATATAATTCCAGGATAGATCAAATTAAAGAAAAGCTTCAGAACACAGAAAAGTAAAATTTTAACTGTAATCCAATTCCGAAGTCTTATTGTAAATGCTTCTGGACTAACTGATATTTATTAACACCAAGTGCCAAGTTGACTCGCGCATGAGCTAGATAAAAAAAGTTTTTGATTAGCAATATCAACAAAAAAACGAATGCTTTCAGATTCGTTTTTTTGTTGAGATTGAGTATGGGGGAGTTGTAACCCTTCCACAGGCAGAGATAAACTGAGGTTGTAGATTTTGAACTATTCCTCCAGCCAGTGAAGGGCATCAAAGTTCTAAGAAGTAAACTTGTCTGTATACACTTAACACAACACAATAAACAATCCCAACACTCACTAGGTACATTACACAGCCAAGCCAAACAATCTCATAGCCATCAAGAAAATTAAATACTTAACTAAAGATCTCACATCAAATTGAATAGAGTGATGAGTCCACTACTAACAGAAAAAAACCGCATGTCAGCAGAGGATCAGCATCAACGCTATCAGTTGGTACGTTTAGTACTAAAATGTACTCTATCACTCATTACCACTTGTAGTGAAGAGTGATGAGGAATCAGCGTCGACGGTGATCTGGCAATGAGGCGTTATCATCAGCGTCGTTTAAAACTCAGATCGAACTCGTCTGCTTAGGTGTTAAAGCGCATTCGAGAACATCCATCGTTATCAGTTGCCGGTTAATCGTCCAGCAGGCTGTGCCTAATTTCTTTATTTGCACCAGACAAAAGTGATAGTGGATCGGGAGTTTATCTTGAACGATCAAATATTCACATGTGCCTGACCGGTAGCGCAGCTTCAAGGCTGATATTAATTGTCGCGCGAGTGGTGAAAATTGGTTTACGATCATTAAGGTAAATCTCCTGTGAACCAAAGTGTTAAACGCAAATTTCTAAAGTCCTCATTTTGTACAGATTTCGCAAAGTGAATATCAGCCAGTTACTTGGCGGCTTGATAAAGTACCTATAAGCCTTTATATTCACTTTTTGCTTATGGATCCAAAGATGCGGAACTAAGTTCCATTGTGTGGAATAGAGATCGGTAAGACGATATTAAAACAAAAATTGAGAAATATAGAAACTCATTCCAACTTTTGGTCCTCTGCAGACCTATTTAATCCCGGGGCTTGAACAGACTTCCAAGATGGCAAACAGAGTACAATGGTTCCAGAAGCCTATCCATGTACAAAGGATTTTGGCTTGAACTGCATGTGCATGCGAAAGAAGATGGCGGACGTCGCGGGATACACTAGAATTTAAGATACACTCATACGTACACACACACAATTAGTTTTTAGGTTCTTTTTTTTATTATTAGTAAGTTTTAAAATAGCATATAAGTAGTTAGGGTAAGTTTTAAAAAAATAAAGCATGAATTAAAAATCAACGAATTTTAAATGCCAAACACTCATTTTCTTTTGAAATTATTTTGTAAAACTATGATTCCCGTAGCTGGGGCCTGGACGAGAATATTTGGACAATCGTATAGTATGCTGAACGCGAACCCGGTCGATTCCGAGCCAATAGAAGGGTGAAACCTCAGGTGAGTCGATCATTTTTTTTGTCTCAGTCTCATGCGAGAAGAACAATTCTTCTGATGACAAGGTCTTAGGACAAATTTGCCCGGATGTGCCCAAACCAGATACTTGCGGGAAAATATCTAATAAGTACCCAGTTTATTGTTCTTGATTTCCGAGTTGGATCATCATTGGAATCATCAAAAATCACATTGAAAACCATATATTCAGAATCAAATAAAATATTTCTTATCAAGGGTTCTGATACAAATTTCGCTTTTTGGTTTCAAATTTAAAAAATTTCTTTTCTGGAATTTAGATCAAGGTTCTGAATTTGAGTTCAAAATGCAGAATTGAGACTTGGAACTAAAATCCAAGCTTTGTATTCGGGTTTAGGTCAAATTTTAGTTTTATATTCAATTTTAAAATATCAATTATTAAATTAAATTAAGGATTCAACGAGACCGCAGTTCCATAACTTTGATCCTTGATTCAAAATAAAAAATTTGAATTCAATCAAAGTCTGTTTAGAAACACAAACCTGGTGAAAATCACTTATAAAAAATAAGATCTGGATTCATTTCAAAGATTTTGTTTTTGAATAATCTAGATTAAAATTTTGAAAACATTATTCACATGATTAAAATTATGAAATATAAAATAATGAATGATAATTTTTTAACTTGTTTTTTATCTTCGAGTAAAACTTAAGCTGGAATTTTCATTTAACATTTTCTTACATATATTGCAGATTCTTCAAAATCAAACGTTCTATCTAAAATCTTAAACTTTATTCGGTTTACAAGAGTAGAGAATAAAACTTATTTGAACAGTAAACCTTATTTTTTATTTTTATTTCTGAATATTTGATACATTTTCACCCATGCTTAAAATAGTTATGCTTCTGGTCCAAAAGAAATAGCTTCGTAATGTCAGTGAGTAAAACAGATTTTTTTTTTCTAAATAAAGCGTTCGAAATCCTTTTTTTATGTTTCGATTATAGTCGTTTCCACATCATTGTTCCACTCTCGACTTTTCTCAACGATGCAGTTGGCACATCAATAATTGAAAAACTATCTGGAACAACTGTGTTCGATGTTTACTCTTGGGCTCAAACTCACGGACATCACCACTGAAGGCAACTGATTTACCAACTGAACTATGTCACAAATCCCCACATTTTTTAAAGCTTCATAAAAAAAATTGCCATCTCCTAGGACTTATTTATAAAATAAGTATCTTTGAATGCAAAACAACTTTTACTTGAATTGTACTTAGAACATATACATTTTTTTCACTTGTGTCTACATTGTTCAAGTAAAAATGTTATGGGAAAAAAATTGTCATCAAAACCCCCCCCATGAGCCGGTTCTTCCTACGGCCCTGATCGTACCCAAATACTCTTCCTAGCCAAATTTGGTTTCGTTTGCTTAAATAGTTTTCGTGTTATGCAATGAAAAGGTGTTTAAGACCCCCCCCCCCCTCCTTCCTGTTTTTCCAATGGAAGGAGGAAGGGGTCTGACATAACCATAGAACCATTCCTCGTATTCCACAACCCCCCCATGCCAAATATTGTTCCATTAGCTTAATTAGTTATCCAGTTTTGTAAAAAATTGTAAAGTAGGCCCCCACCCCCTTCCTATCTCCCCATAGGAAGGAGGGAGGGGTGCCAATTATTTTTAAAAACATTCCTCGCACCCAAATACCCTCCCATGCCAAGTTTGGTATGATTTGCATAATCAGTTATCTAGTGATGAAGACTTATTACTATTATTTGAGAGACCCCCTCCCCCCTTCCAGGAAGAGGGAGGGGTCCCAAACTATAATAGGAACCTTCTCCGGCCTCCAATACCCCCATATGCCAAGTTTCACGCAAATCGGCTCAGTAGTTTTCGAGTCTATAGAGAACAGACAGACAGACAGACAGACAGACAGACAGAAATTCATTTTTATATATGTAGATAATCATGATTGATTCGCTTGTAACTTCTGAAATATTTTCTTCAGGTTACAGATAGCAGAAAAGGGATAGGCTTAATAGTGGCACGTTATCCAATCAAACGAGGAAATTGTGCCTAGCCTTTTTTTAGCGATTCCATCATATACCTGAGAAATCTGAAAACCATAAAAAGGATAAGTAAATAAATTCAGTACGCTCATTATGGTATAAAGACGATTCACGTAGGGACTTTAAAACATTGAAGCTCAGACAAAAGAAGAGTGACAAAATGATATTTTAGTTTTAATTCTTATAATTTGATACACTTACTACAGGATAGGCAAGAGTACATAAACGTTGTTTAGCAATCGATAAACAGTTACATATGAGCTGGAATGAATCATTCATAATTGATTCACAACTACAAGATTCAGGAGATTTGAGTTCACAATGATCAGAAAAGGTTCTAACAGATTACTACAATGAGAACAAATAGACGATTTTGTAATGAAAAAGTTGGCATTTATCCTATTCACATATGGATTTGTAAGCGTTAAACCTTTTTCCTCATTAGATTGGACTTTTTTTTATAACTTTGTTAAATTCAGACATACACTATAGAAATGTAGTCGGTCAAAAGAGCGACATTTACACGTTAAGTGGAAGGTAAATATAGGTAGGGGAGAGGAAGGCTATATGCGCATATTAAGGAAAGCACTCATTTTCTCCTATACTCTAAAAGATAGGAGTCTGAAAACTATATGAACATGAGCGGACATCTGTTTTATATACGTTAGTGAAATTTTTCTGTTAAAATCTCTTACAGTTTTTGTGAAAATAATTTTATAATAAAAGAAGTCAAAATAGCCGATTTCCGAAACTGGCGGGCTAAATGCGCATATTTATGTTTTTAGCTATATTTCATTACCACTTGCAATATTTTGATATTATTTAATTGAAAATGGTAGAAACGGATGTTAAGCATACGTCAAGGCCGAAATTTTGGTGAAATTTTTTACATCACTAGTTCTATTGCATGAAACATAGTTAAGTATGCCATATGGCCATATTCAGGGTAATATTTTGTCCATATTGTATTTTTATCGGATCAGTAGGAAGTTCTTCTTTTTTCGCTGTAAGATCGTGATTTGAGCGTAGATTTCATGTTTAAATGATATAAAGTAAAAAATTTATAAGACTAATCTATTTTTCTTGATATAGGCATTTAACCTGCCTTGATATGGGCATTCAGAACCTGTCTCTTATTTCAATATCTTATCATTTACAACTTTGCCAAAAGCTTCGATTTGTTGAATTTCCGATTTCCAGATGAATAAGAAAAAAAAACCACTAAAATTTTTGTTCACAGAATCTGTATGCACAATAATTAAAGTTCAATATATTATAACAAAACTGACAAAAATCTTGTTTGAATTTTTAAATTTTTTCGACTTTATATAATAATTTAATTTTTTCATGCCATGTGTTAAAAGCGTATTACCCTCAAACTGCACTAATTAGATATGATGAATCTCCAGCCATATCGTCAATCGGCTGTATGCGCATATTACCCAATATGCGCATATAGGAACACTTCCCCCTACAATAGTAACTCTGAATCATGGCTTAACCATGCAGAGGAGATTCAGAACACAAAGTCTTGTTTTTATGTCAGGTATATATTTTTTTACTCGACCAGTTAGTGTTCTGGTCAGACAACTACAATGAGTTTCTGTGACGTGAAATTTGAAACAAACGATAATAACACTGCACAAAGCTGTAGAAGTGGATTCCATAACAAGGATGGGTTTTGGGTTTAAGAAGACCCTACTTATGCTCAAGCTAAGGGAATTCGACAAAGTTGTCAATAAAAGAGAAGGTACATATATTAGGTGAAACAGATATGACTGTCGATATGCGATACAAGTTTTGATCAAACATTTGATTCGATACAGAATTTTAAAGCATTTGTAAAGCTAAACAGAAACATTTTTTAAAACATTTTTTACATGAAAACGATATTTGTACGGCTTGAATGATTAAATAACTAAACGGACTTTTAAAAATTAAATATATGAATATGAATGAACATTTACCTCCAGAAAATTTTGTTACCAATCCAAATATAGAAGGGACTGAACACTTGTCCAATAAAAGGAAAATACACAAATTTTGCGCTTGATGTAACAGATAAAACTGATGTTATTTAAGGCATATTCTTCTAAGATTGTAATCGGTTATTATTAACAACTAGCCAAAAACATATGAATGAAAAATCATATGCCAAATTGGCGAAAACAAGAAACAAGAAACAACAAGAAAACAAGAAAAATATGGAAGAATATAGCTTGTGCAAATGCATGTATCACATATGCGCTATTGGCATACCCTTCTCGAGAGAAAATACGTCCAAAAGTTCAAAAGTACTAACAAGAATTCAAAAATTATTCTGATTCAAAACATTTGCTTTCAATATTTCGAACTTGAAACACTTCTGAACTCTGCATCCTATAATTGACCTTGACCTATTTTCTCCCCCTTACAAACAATCTCATTGATTTCCATTAGACAGAAATGTGAGATAAACGTATTTTGGAAGTACTGGATAAGTCGCCTCGTACAACGTGGACCAGTATACCAGTGGCAGTATTCTTTTTGCCACTGCCACACAGCAAATGAGCATTCGGAATTGTTCGGATTTATTATTATTATAGCCCTCGTTATTTTAGCTGTCGTAAAAATCGTAACATTCTTTAAAACATGGAAAATATTTCATTTAAAAAAAATCATGATTGATTCGCTAGAAACTCCTAAAATATTTTCTTTATTTAATAAGTTAGGGAAAGTAATGTATAATGTATTGTAGGCATCCTAGATTTCCCGGATTTATTAGGACATAAATGGGTTTTCAAATTAAAATGGACTGGACAAGTAAAGCAAACTATGATCTGGCTCAAACGCAAACTCTAGATACCATGTACTCTTACGCCATAAAGTCCACATGGGGCCTCTGGCCATAATTCCCATCCGGTCCTGTAACAAACGCTGTATCCGTGATGAGTGATCAAGTGTGCGCTCGGCTTACTCGGTTTCTAGCCAAAACTCCAGAATGTGTATCGTGCCCTTGTTACGTTTCAAGACTACACAGCAAAAAAATTGTTGCTATATTACATCAAAAACGTGCACATAACTTGAGTTGCAAAACATCTCTAATATTACATCATTTTCACGTATATTCGATAACTTGGAAAATATGTAAAAAAATTACACCTAATGTATGTAATGTATCAAAGAAAACAAACGAGAGCATAGCAACGATGGAAGTGTTCTGTTGATGTTTAGAGGATATTGTTATTGAAATGTTACAGAGTTTTCTGAAGAATTGTGGTTCATCCTTCAAATGTAATACTACAGTAAAAGGAATCAAAATAAAAATCGGAAAAGCGAAATTATTATCAATGAAAAATGTCCGGTCTGTTTTTATTAGCTAATGCAGAGATTTTTTTAATGCAGGGTTTAGTAAGTTATTGAAACTTATTCTACGGGTGCAATAAGTCAACTTCTTTGTTCCGACTCGGGGAAATGCTTAGGAAGAAAAGTATGTTCGATTAGGCTTTGAAAGCCGATCGCATCTCATCAGAAATAAAATGCTTGCTTAACAAAACTTATATGCTATCATCACGCAAAATAAGAAAGGAGTTTGATTCGGGAATGAAATCATAGAAGATTGATTTCGAGACTCTTCGTATAAGTCAACTTTCTATAAAATGAAAAAAATTAAAATACCGGTTTTTATTGGTATCATACACATATTCTACATCGATCCGAGAAATTGATTACATTTGCAAACCATCAAAACTGTTTTAACGGCCACACATTACTAGCAACTTTCTTTTTGGTCATTAAGCTTTTTAGTTAAGATCTGGAAGGCGATGCGATCCTCATCCGATTAGCATTAGATGAATAACTTGCGATTCCCCATTGTTTTTTTCACCTGCTTCAAACCATTTTTGAGCTCTCCCGTTCTAATCCATCCAATATTATTTGAAGAGACATTCAGGTTGCCCAATATATTAAGTTAAAGGTCATCATTGTCCTGATCTTCCTGATCAATCTAAGCATTATCGGAAAAATGGGGTATTCTCTTCAGCCATGTTTTGAGATCCGGATGATGAGATTCCTACAATTAAAAACAAAAACAAAATAAATTACATATAGATTGATTTGCTAACTTTTTTGCTGAATATTGATAGTACCGTAAAACGGGGTAACTTTGATCACCGTCGTAACTTTGATCATCAATAAAATTTTCCACAATATCATCAATAGTTTGAATTTTTGAAAACTGTTTTCTACGTTTGAAAGCCTTTTAATTGAGTATCAAATAAACAAAATTTGGTTTGCTTTTGAAATTGTTTTCTGTTAGTAAAAATGTTATTTCAAAATTTTAAAAAATCTATTTTTTTCCAAAACTCGCTAACAAACAGCTCTCCTGATGATATCAAAAAGTATTTAGAAGAAAAAAGGGTGGTTGAAAGTGAAAGAACAACTTTTATTTTTTGTATATGTATAGTTATAGTGCTATTTTTATAGTCATTTAATGATAAATTTTTGATATTCAAAAAGTAAGGACATTAAGCCCTTATTGGACAAATGGATAGAAGTCCTATTAAATGATTAACTTTGAAGAAAAAAAATGAAAATGGAAATAGTGGGAGGGCCTACAGGAATGCGTGAAGGTAAAATATCATTTGTATTTTGAAGCTTAAACTATTTAGTAATTATTAGTAATTATTATAATTTTTGCCCCTAGATGAATGCAGTATCATTGTTTTTTCGATTATAAGTGATTTTAAAAGAAAACGTTAAAAAGCAAGGTAAAATTGATAAATTAGAACTTTTAAACAATTATGAAGATGTTTTGTATCCTTTATGATCAAGAAAACTCGTTAAAACCGTCAAAATGGAGACTGATAATTGTAACCCCAAAGCATCAATTCCTGAACAGCGACGAAATCGATTTTTAAATCCAATTTAAAGTAGTCCAATAAATTTTTGCGACCATGTTTTACGTTCATAGGAGTCCAGTACTGGTTTTAAAAATGTGAAACACGCCACATTCCTCTTAACAGGAATAATTATCGAAAAATATTGAAAAAAAAGTGATCAATATTACCCTGGATTACGGTACTTACAAATTTTAAAAAAACCTCTGAGCTTTGAAAACCTTTCATAATATTTCGAGTCTTGAAAAATAATAAATGACAGCAGAAACAACCGTGGCTACTTTGGTGTATTAATGCATAGCAGGTTGTGATATTAAACTACCAGACGTGCTCAAAATTAGTACATTATGATGATGTAACATAAGCATCAAAAATATGTAATAATTCTTGAACATGAGAATTACATCGTTAATCACTAATCATACGTTGAGTGGCTTACATGTTTTTGCTGTGTAAAGACCCCTGACGACTCGAGGTTTGGCCTTTACTCGTAACTGGAGGCTCACTTGGTTTCCACGACTATCATGCGCTCCGCCTCTGTTCGAGACCACTGGTAGAGGCCAATGACCTCTCCTCTAACGACATGAGGTCTTGGCTCCGCTGGGTTTGGCGCGAGGCCCTCTCCTTTTTGCCCTTCAGTGTGTCGATCGAGAGCAGCTTATCCTGGAAACGCGCCTGTCACAGCACACGTTCGGGGCTTTACGGAACTACTCGGATGATTCCCGGCGAAGACGTCATGCTACACTGACTCGAGTGACTCATCCGCCGACGATTGGAAGTCGCTCTATCCGAGAGTATTCCGCGCCGTGAATACTCTTTCCCCTACGAGTTTGCGTGCTGAGAAGGTCATGTCCTATCCCCGCAGCTTCCGTCGCAGAGGGCGCGTTCTACTCGAATTGGAGGTATCTTACCCACGCACGTATCATGGCAGCACGATGTACTGAAAGTAGTAAATACCTCAGGAGAAGGTGATGTGACCAGATGCCAAAGTTGCAATTGAGATAGAGAGAGAACTTGGAAGTATCAATAAGAACTTAAATTTTGAGCTGCATAGAACGTACTTCAGATCAATAATGGGGCTGAGTAAGCTTTTTTGGACCTGTTTTATGGAACTTTCGGTTGCTTGGGAAGCAAACTTTTAACCCTTCATTTCATGATTTTTTATTTTTCCTTTAAAATCATTTTTAAAAGTTGAAAAAAAAAGAAAAAAAAAATACGATTTTTCACTTTTTCCATACATTAATTGTTGCAAATTTGTTACTTCATGAAATGAAGGGTTAAATTTAAACTAACTTTGATTTTATAGTTTAACCTAGTTGAAAAACAAGAATATCTAAGACTTATATTGCACCATATGAAAATAAAAAAAAAAGTCACCTCGTGAACTTGATTGTTACGAGAATGTTAAAAAAAGGGTCAACAGTTCCGTTAAAAAAGTTTGAAATAATAAAAAAATATTAAAATAATTGTGGACCACCAAATAGAGCAAAAAAGAGTTGTTTACGATCAATAAATCTGGCTCCAAACAAGCTGCCGGATTGGAATATTCAAACTTCATTAAGAATGTCATAGCATCTGGTAACTCTAAATTTATGGTTACTCGCAAATGATAAAATTTTTAATATAGATCATTTCATCACGTTATTTAAAACTCTAAAATAATTTTCTTGATAAACTTATAGTTCTGAAAATTGGGCGAAAAATGTGGCAGTGTTGCTTGATTCTTTTCATGAAAAAAAGAATGCTATGTTTGGAATAATAGAACATTTTTCTCGTTACTCCTACCGCTTTGTCATCTTTGACAAAGTTGTTACCAAAAAATTTCTAGTAAGCACCGTATATTGGAATTTCATCGCGTGAGATCAAAATATTCAATAAAAAACTAAAAAAGTTACATCCTCCGAACAAATTTTCGTGATTTTCCATACACAATTTCAAATCAATTCCCGAGTACCTACACTGCCGGCCAAAAGTTTGGGATCACCCACTAAAAAACATGCAAATTTTGATCGTTCATATCTCAGCCGTCTTGGGACATATTGCAAATCTTTTGATCTCATTTGAAAGATAATGAGCAATAGCTATTTCGGAGTTATTTTGCCTAAATATAATGTTTTAGTTTTGAACTTAAAACTTAACCTAAAGTTATGACATTTTCAAAAAATCGCACTCAATATTCAAAGCCGATCATCTCGGGATAGGGTGGACCAAATCTCAAAATTTGAGTGGCATTAGAATCCCTATTCTGTACTTCTCAAAACACAATCAAAAAATTTTGTGAAAAAATTCAAGAATGTACTTGAAATTAATAAAATAGACACTTGAGTTATCGTCCAAAAGTTTGGGATCACCCCTTGGTATGGTGAGTTTGGGATCATTCTTATAAAAACATGCAAATCTATTTTATTCATATCTTTCTCATCTTACATCGTATTGCAGATCTGAAGGTCTCATTTGGAAGCTAAGGAATTGTTGTTTTTTCATAAATTCATTCAAAAATTATATTTTGAAGTGAAAACCATAAAAAATCGCCATAAATTTATTGTTTTTTTGAAAGTTTCCAGTTATGATTCTGATTTTTTTGTAGTTCTCACCTTAAAATAAAATTTTTGAATGAATTTATGAAAAAACAACAATTCCTAAGCTTCCAAATGAACCCTTCAGATCTACAATACGATGTTAGATAAGAAAGATATGAATAAAATAAATTTGCATGTTTTTATAAGAATGATCCCAAACTCACCATACCAAGGGGTGATCCCAAACTTTTGGACGATAACTCAAGTGTCTATTTTATTAATTTCAAGTACATTCTTGAATTTTTTCACAAAATTTTTTGATTGTGTTTTGAGAAGTACAGAATAGGGATTCTAATGCCACTCAAATTTTGAGATTTGGTCCACCCTATCCCGAGATGATCGGCTTTGAATATTGAGTGCGATTTTTTGAAAATGTCATAACTTTAGGTTAAGTTTTAAGTTCAAAACTAAAACATTATATTTAGGCAAAATAACTCCGAAATAGCTATTGCTCATAATCTTTCAAATGTGATCAGAAGATTTGCAAAATGTCCTAAGACGGCTGAGATATGAACGATCAAAATTTGCATGTTTTTTAGTGGGTGATCCCAAACTTTTGGCCGCCAGTGTATATTTCATTTAAAAAATCTTCAAAAATGTTTCAGGTTGCAGCATTTTTGGAATTCGAAAAAAAAAAACTTTCATACATACATAACTTATTTGAGGTCAAAACCATAAAACGCAGTCCTATCAAGCCAATCTTTGAGTTTCGTTCTAAGGCTTGAAAATTTGAAAATTTGTTGAATTTTTGAAGGAATGGAGAAATGATAAATTCTAAAACGTTATCGAAAGAATACATAACTCATTCTAATTCTTTTTCGAATTCTAATTCTTATTTGTTTATTCAGAAAGAATTTTAAACCAACATGTGTTCATTGTACTGAGTTTTTTAGTCAACCATTTTAATCGAGTTTTGAAGTAGATTCAACCCTTCATAGATTTCTCTTGAGCATGACCTTAGATCGATTCAGTGTTAGAGAACGGATAAATTTAATTAGGGATTATTCAATTGCAAAATAGTAACTTTTATCACAATCTGCTATTTCGTTACATAACTTCGTTCAACTTATTGATAAGATGGTTCAACATCTAGGCAATGGATATCAGGTGAGAAAAAAACTACTGGAAAAACATTTAAATCAACTACTTGAAATTGTAAGCTTAGAAAACAAAAATAGTTTTGAGAATTTTAAGCGAATTCAGAATGGCGAAAGTACACAATTAACTTTGAATAAGTGAATAAAGGTAAAATTAAATGGTACATCAAAATTCCTGAGGCTTTTGTGTCTTTTCGTGTACACCTAAAGTTCTCAAACTTATTTTTCTCATAACTTACAATATTAAGATATTGATATTGATTCTTTATAAATATTTTTTAAAGAATAGGTAACTCCATACTGTATGGCTTCAGTTTGAAATATACATTTTTTCTCAAAGAGTAATTTTAAGACGACACTATCTTAGCAAGGACTCTTGAAAAATTCACAATACAGAAAACATAAGTTTAAAAACTAAACCTCAAAGTTATCTCTGATTAATTACACTAGTTTACAAAATTTAAAAAAAATCGTGAACTTGATTAACTGACCAACATTTTTAATGTAAAATCGGGCGCTGAATTCGAAAATGAAATTCAAAAAAATCTCAGTAGAGCCGTTTTTGAGCTATGCTCCAAATATGAAATTTCGAAAAAATTAAAAAAGTTCTTGTACTTAGATTAAAATATCTCGAACGGCATAACAGTAATTTGAAATCCCTCTTTTGCATATTGAAGGTGATTAAGTTTTCTATCGATCATCTGAACACTGTTTTTGCGTTTGACCAACAGTATTGTTGATATTAGTGACTTTATGAGAAAAAAAAATTATAAAAAACGCATTTTTTTAGAGAAAATTTTGTTTCAACGAAGGTTTTAGACTCGATGGTAGCATTTAAAAAATCTGATTTTCTTTTGCGCTTGGATGTCAATTTAAAACAAAGATTTCAAGTGGTTATTTATCAAAATCGGTTGAAAATTGAAGAAGTTATGGCTACTTTACCATAACTGAAAATTTTGGAGTTTTTAATAATTTAACGAACCGCAGTACACTTATCATAGTATAGGAAGAATGAAACATGATAAATCTCACTAGCTCCAAGCCAAAATTATTTATTAGCTTACCAGAAGGTCACATGCCAAGTTTCAGGAAGATCTGACCATAGGAAGGGGTTGCTTAAGTCTCAAACGTGAATTAAATTTTGAGGTATTTTGCCCGGAAGGAACGAAAAATACTGATTTTTCATCAATAACTTTTTTCGTCCCTAGCTGATTGTTTTTTTATGGGTAATTTTCTTATAGCCTAAATTGAGACAAATATTTTACCCGATGACTGTAACTTGATTGGATTTGAAACAGAAAAGTTATTGCGGTTCAAAGGCCGCAAATTTTGTCCAATACGCAATGAGTACTTTTTACCCATTGCGTTTTATACGACAATTTTTGATCAAAATACAATCTTTGAACCGCAATAACTTTTCTGTTTCAAATCCAATCGAGTTACAGTCTTCAGGTGAAATATTTGTCTCAACTTAGGCTTTAAGAAAATTACCCATAAAAAACAATCAGCTAGGGATGAAAAAAGTTATTGATGTAAAACCAGTATTTTTCGTTCCTTCTGGGCAAAATACCTCAAAATTTAATTCACGTTTGAGACTTAAGCAACCCCTTCCTATGGTCAGATCTTCCTGAAACTTGGCATGTGACCTTCTGGTAAGCTAATAAATAATTTTGACTTGGAGCGAGTGAGATTTATCATGTTTCATTCTTCCTATACTATGATAAGTGTACTGCGGTTCGTTAAATTATTAAAAACTTCAAAATTTTCAGTTATGGTAAAGTAACCATAACTTCTCCAATTTTCAACCGATTTTGATTAATAACCACTTGAAATCTTTGTTTTAAATTGACATTCAAGCGCAAAAGAAAATCAGATTTTTTAAATGCTACCATCGAGTCTAAAACCTTCGTTGAAACAAAATTTTCTCTAAAAAAATGCGTTTTTTATAATTTTTTTTCTCATAAAGTCACTAATATCAACAATACTGTTGGTCAAACGCAAAAACAGTGTTCAGATGATCGATAGAAAACTTAATCACCTTCAATATGCAAAAGAGGGATTTCAAATTACTGTTGTGCCGTCCGAGATATTTTAATCTAAGTACAAGAACTTTTTTAATTTTTTCGAAATTTCATATTTGGAGCATAGCTCAAAAACGGTTTTACTGAGATTTTTTTGAATTTCATTTTTAAATTCAGCGCCCGATTTTACATTGGAAATGACCTTCAGTTTACTGAGTTCAAAAATGCTGTAAACTAGTGTTATTGGTCGTGAAATCTTTCACATTTTCAAAATAACCGTTTCATCTATGTCACAAGGAGAATTCCTGAAACCTGAAACTCATAAGTCATTATTCAAGTCAAAAAGCTTTTAACTGTTATCCCATATGGCTAAAATCTGCCCATTTAGGTTGAATACTACATACTGAACCCTACGACATTAATCTATGTTCTATGCGCCTTAAGGGCCCTGTAAAGTCAGTAGATGAAGTTTCTTTTTTTTTGCTATTTTCCTTCATCAGTGAACGTTCATATAATTCAGAGAAGGAAGCAACGTAATAAAAACTAAACATAGGCAACAAAATAAAACATTAGGACTCCAAACGCATACCCATCCCCCATTCCGATCCCAACTGCGGATTCTCAAGGCAGGAGCGGTACCAGATCAGAAATGGGATAAAAAAGGTGTTTTCCGCAGCATCCGCGCGCATGGGCACATAGTTACCTACTTCAGTACGGGTCATCAGCAGAAGTAGCAGCAGCAAAGGTTCGTCGATATACACCATAATCTGCACCAACCAGCATCGCTGCCAGAGGTAGGTATCCATAGCAGCCAGCAGCTTCCCATTCCATCAGAGCATCCCAATTCGAACATAAAACATTTCTCTCACAGCTTTCATTGATCTCAGTGGGTTGCTCTCTCACACCCCACTCTTCTGGGAGCGATTGAAATTTTATAGCAGAACTATCCAACAAATTTTGTCAGCAGCTTCTGTTAACAAATTTTGATTCTGCTTCACCGTCTTGGAACTGTACAAAAGTAACACCCCACCGCATGCTGAGATCACCACCTATGACTAGGGAGAGCATACAAACTTGTATGGAAATCTGAAAAATGAAAGAAGCCGGCTATGTTCTAAACTTGTACCATAAAGCTTGCTAGGTGAAAGCATAAAGCATGCTGTTTTATGCTTTTTGGTTTGAATTTCGTTTATCGCTACTGATGTTCCTCGACTTATTTTTTTGACGGGTGTGCGAAAAATGATTGAAGTCAATTTGTAGTACTTCTCGTGTTTTTGCAAAG